>NC_058414.1:99278289-99280145 GCF_002201575.2 Neomonachus schauinslandi | reverse complement strand
TTTTTTTTTTTTTTTTTTTAAAGATTTTATTTATTTATTTGAGAGAGCGAGAATGAGAGAGAGTACATGAGAGGGGGGAGGGTCAGAGAGAGAAGCAGGCTCCTCGCCGAGCAGGGAGCCCGATGCGGGACTCGATCCCGGGACTCCAGGATCATGACCTGAGCCGAAGGCAGTCGCTTAACCAACTGAGCCACCCAGGCGCCCCGGCCAGGTGATTTTAAGATGAACTCTGGGTGACAAACGGTGCCACTGGGGAAGTCCTCTTGCTGAGGACGAGTTACACTTTATCTGGAGACCGTGTGCAGCAGGCTGCGTCAGCTGGGCTGTGTAAGGGAGAGGGGATCTCCTTCAGCTTCCTAATCTCTTAGCAGATCGCCTGTGATGTGCATCTCTTTCTGCTTTCATGCTTATTCGATTAAAAAAAAATTTTTCTCTTTTTCTCCTCCTTTTGTGGGGAGCTTTTCTGAGTTGGCTGGAGATTTTGTTTTTAATTCTATTTCCCCAACAGGGGTATGCTATGCACCCCTACTGTGGTTTCTTACAGATGCTAAAACTGGTGCAGAGAAAAAGCAGGCAGGGAGAAGAGCGTAGGGAAAGGTGCAGCAGGAGGCCCCGATGGATGGATGGATGGGTGGGTGGGTGGATGGGTAGATGGATGGGTGGATGCTGATGGATGGATGGATGGATGGATGGATGGATGGATGGATGGATGCTGATGCTCCTGCCTTGGCGCCACCTCTTCCCTCCAGGTTACTGTGTGTCCCATGCCTTGGGGAGGCCTCTCACCCACTGCAGATAAGATGTCCTCTTAAAGAGGCTCAGAGGACTGGTGAAGGGGGAGGCACCTTAATTCAGGAAAACTCAGACAGAGGGGCCAGACAGAGGGGCCAAAGGCCAGGGCCACAATTCAAGACAGAGGGTAGGACCTTGGCCTTATTCACAAAACCCCTACATGACAAAACAACGGGCCTCTTGAGCCCAATCAAATAGGTCCTACTTGATCCATTCTGTCTTCCAAGGAGTATTAGGACCTACAAATCAGCTCAGGTGGCAGAAAGGCTTCAATTCTTGATGAATAATTCACAGCGAGCTACAGAGCAGCTCCCTGGGTCCCTGGGTATTCTGTCCCAGCCACACCAGGGCTTGGGGTGGTCCCAGTAAGCACAGGAGGGAAGGGGACCCCCGTGGGCCCAAGGAGAAGAAGTAAGAAATGAGAGGGCAGGAGACAGGAGAGGCACAGAGAACAGGAATGGGGGGCAGGCCCCCATGTCTTGAGGGCCCACCTCCAACTGTGTGCTCAGGTAGGATGTGTCTAGAAAACAGGCCAGCCGGTGTCCTGCAGGTAAAAGCCTGAGAAAGCCGAACAGAGGGAAGTGTCCACGTGTGGCCACGTGTCTGCAGGTCAGCCAGGCACCCCCCCAAGCTGCACCTTGTCTAACCTTCCCTCTTCTTCTGCTTCCACCCTGCCACGCTGCCCTACAGGCCCCTTCTTAGCCGCCACCCCCCCACCCTCCCTGACCCATGGCTCCCCCGACCTGGCCTGGCATGCAGGCTGCCCGGCAAAATGCCCCTGCCGGACACAGAAGGCAACAGGCCCAATCCAGCACCGCTGCCAGTGCCTGCACTGAGTCTCCAAAGGCCGCTTGGCCTATCACGCAGGGCCCTCACCCCAGTGACTTCTCCCCTCCTGGCCGAGCATGTTCTATGGAGTGTGGGACACATGCAGGGGATGGGTCTCGGGACAAGGCCCTGGTCACTTCCGCCTTCCCAGCACCTGGCTCTGGCCCTCCCCACACTGGGTCAGGCTGCCATGGGATGGGAGCCCCCTCCATGAGAGGCCTCTGCGGGGGGGGGGG
>NC_058414.1:99262952-99278189 GCF_002201575.2 Neomonachus schauinslandi | reverse complement strand
GACAACTGCCAGACCACACAAAGCGAGGATTGTGCCCAGGAGCAGGTGGTGAGGTCTGGGGGCAGGGGAAGGGCTTTGCTCTCAGCAGAATCCTGGGGGCAGGGAGGGGAGTGGACAGCAGCTGGGGGGAAGAGAAAGGCCACAGATGGGAGGGGCAGTGCAGGGACATGGCCACGGCTCCCCACATCCTCCCAACCTCAGGCCCCTGGAACTTTTCCACCAGACAAGCACAGCCTTCTTCACAGATCAGGCCTCAGGCAGGACAGGGGAAGTGAATGGCAACTCATGTGTCCTTGGTCAGTGGTGGATCGGGGATTGGCCACATGCACCCACCAGGAGCTGAGGCTTGGAGGGGTGGCATCTCCCCAAACCACGGCCAAAGGGCCCAGCTCCCAGGCCCTTCTCAGCCATGAGCTCCCACCCGGCCCACACCCAGGTCCTCACCAGTCACCACTGCTCCCCTACACCAACAGCCCCTTGCCCCCACAGGAAACCCCGGGCAGGGGCTCCTCTTCCCAAAGTGCCCCCTGCACATCAAGCTGACCCCCTTTGCCACACCAGCAAGGTTGCCATGCATCCCGAACGGCCTACCTTTCCATTAACCACATCTTTCCCACCCCTCAGCTGGTCTGACCCCACCTGGTCCACAGTGCATGGCCCACGGACCCAGTCTCCCACCCTCGCCCCCCATGCTCTAATCTGTCTGGCTCGCTCCCAGCTTTCTTTCCTAGGGGGTTCCTGGTTCCCTGCAGGCAGGCCTCACTTCTCATCTCCTTGCCCTGACCCACCACGCTTGCTCACAGGGAACCAGACTCAAGACTGTGGCTCAGGACAGCATTTGTAAGGGGGTGGCCCCACTCAGGCTCCAGCCAGCCTCCACCCTGGAGGGATGCTCTCAGACTGCTCCCTAGGGGCCGACATTCTGCCTCTCCTAACCTCATTTATTGAGGGGCATGGAGGACATCCCTGAGATCTTGATATTGATCTGGCCGTGGAAAGAAGGGGTGCTCAGCCAAGACTCTGGTATGGACAGGGAGAGAGCCACTGGCTGTTGAGCACGACTGTGCACCGAACACTGAGCAGGCATCGCCCATTTCATCCTTCACGACCAATTATGGCTGAGGACCCATGGCTCCGAGAAGTTAAGTCATTTCCTCAAGGTCACACAGCTAGTAAGAAATAGAGCCAGAACCAAACTGGGGTCAACCTGCCTCCCCCAGAGCTCCTTCCCGGGGACCATGTCGCCTCCTAGAAGAAAGTACAGGACTTAGCAAACCTTAAACGATCCATCCCTCCTTTTCAGGAGTCTGGCTTCTATACCCACATATGATTACTCACGTTTACATAAATTAAATTTTAAATTCAGATTCTCAATCACACTGGCCACATTTCAAGTGCTCAAGAGCCTCATGGAGCTCGAGCTACCGTAAGGACAGCAGAGGACATTCCTATGTTCCCAAAGCTCCACCGGATGGCGCTGCACTGGGACCGGAAGCTCCTGGAGGGCAGTGGCCTTGCTCCGTTTACAGGCACACCTGGCTTTCTTGTACTTCGCACATGTTGCATTTTTTTTACAAACTGAAGGTTTTTGGCCAATCTGCGCTGAGCAAGTCTACTGGCACACTTTTTCCCGACAGCATTTGCTTACTTCCTGTCTCTGTGTCCTATTTTGGCAATTCTCACAATATTTCAAACTTGTTCGTTATTACTATATTTGTTGGGGGGGGATCTGTGATCAGTGATTATGACCTGCGGAAAGCCCGGATGGTGGTCAGCACGTTTTGACAATAGAGTATTTTTTAATGAAGGTATGTATGTTATCACTGCAGACATATGGCTGTTGCACACGTAGCAGATACTGTATTGTGTAAACATAACTTGTATGCATTGAGAAACCAAAAAATTCACTTGATTCGCTTTATCACAATATTTGCTTTACTGCAGGGGTCTGGAAACGAGCCTGCAATATATCTGTGGTGCACCTGTATACTGAATGAATGAATGAATGAATGAATGAGTGGAGGAGTGAAGAGGGGGCTCCTCTGGCCCCAGTCCTTGGTCAGATGACAACCATCTAGGGACAAGGTGATGGGGTTTTCTGCCTGGGAATCCAATTGCAATTACTGTCAGTGGATGTTTCCATCTACAATACGCGATTATAGGCACCGGAGAAGAAACTGATGTAAACGCTAACTGCACACACCATCACATCCAGAAACAATCGTATCTCACATCGAACACAGCTCAGTAAACCAAGGTTCAGAGGTGCAAACATACAGAGATGCTTGTACATGAGAACAGCTGCAAACCTGTATGTAAAGTACGAAGAAACTGAGAAACCCACAGATACGCCTGCAGACCCACAGAAACCAGCGCGCGGGCATGAACCACAGAAGCACCAACACTACGCGGCGCACTCATGAGCGCGGACATGTGCGCCTATGCGTCACACAGTTACGCTCCCAGCTGCCCACTGCTCCAAGAAAGGGAACTCAGGGAAGCGAGGCAGTATGATGGGGGACGGTCACCCATTAGGGCCCCCATGCTGGGGGTGGGGGAATGGCACGGGGCCAGCCAGGGCTGCGGCTGGCTGGGGAGAAGCTGGCCCGGCACAGAAAGCCATAGACAGAGAACTGGGCTCTGCCGGGCAAGCCCAGAGCGGCAAGAGATCCCTCGCGGGGCCAGCGTGCAGGGGGTCTAGCCCCAGAGGAAGCAGCAGACCCTTTGCCCTGGGAACCTGAGCTCCACAGGGCCAGCCCCTCAGCCGAGTCTGCTCCCAAAGGCTGCCCTCTCCTCAGGACCCCCACATCAGGCCCATGTCAGGCCTAGACTGGGAATCAGGGCCCTGAGTTCTAAGCCACCAGTGGTTGACAAGTCACTTTACCTCCGGGCCTCGGGTTCCTAAGGTGAAGGTGACTGAAAAGGCCTGCCCACAGGTTTGTCTCGAGCACTGGGCGGGACCAATCTGCAGCACACTGCGCTCCCCGGAGCCTACAAACCAGCCGTGTCTCTCTCACCCACTCCCCATTTCCTAAGCCCCCTCCAAAGGACCACTGCTGCTCACTCTTCCTAAACCTTCACGCCTCCAGCTGCTTCAGAATCCTCAGAGGCCCCCAGCACCCACCCAGTCACCCCAAACTCTGCTCCCCGATGTGAGCGGGCCTGGCAGGAAGAAGAGGGTGTGCACGGATTTTCCTGTCGGGACCATTTCAAGGCCGCATACGGCTCCTTGTATAGGTCACTGGACCCTCAACAGCCCTGGGGGAGGCTCTGGACTGGGTGCGGGTACCTCACGGGGTAGGAGTGGAGGCGGCTGTGTGGGCGGTGGTAAGGAAAGCGGGGCTGGAGGCTGGGGGACCTGAGCGCCAGGCAGGGGGGCTGGGCTACAAGCTTCAGATGCTTCTGCTGGCCTACAGCTCAAAGCCTCAGCTTCACTGAGGGGAAGGAGGCAGTGTCTCCTGTCTCCCAGGACCTGTTCCAAAGCCACCAGGCCCTCCCCCAAGGCCGTCCTACAAATGCCACTCCTGTACAAGGCCTGTCCCCTGGGGTTGTGTCCTGGCTGGCCTCTGGACAGTCCGCTGGACACATCAGACCTCCCACCTTCCTCTCATCCAGAGTTCAGGACCAACGAGGACACACAAACCAGTGGCTTTAAAATGTTATCAGAAACACAGCACAGCTGCTGCCAGAGCCCCTGGAGACCTGCTTCCCATCTTATATGGCCCCCGGGCCCACAGACAGACAAGCAGGCCCAGAGGTCCTAGCTCAGACCAGGGAAGTGTCGCGGCCACTGCCTAGAGGCCCACCTCCATCCCTCACCCCAGCATGAGCATGCCCAACGTCCTTCTACGACTCCCACAAGAGTCCCCAACCCCTCCAGGGCCTCCACCCCATCTTCCTCTCCCCTCCCCCACCCTGCTCCTCAAGAAGGCCTCCCTCCTCTCCAGCTTCCCCAGACCCGCACTCAGCACTGGATCAAGGGATCCGTGTACCTCCCACGGTTGCCCTTCTTCCAAGCCCTGCCCCTTCCCCCTCTTCTGCTCCAGGACCTTCAGACCTCGATCTCCCAAACACTGTGGTCCTCCGTCCTAGGAGAGGGGTCGGAGGAGCAAGGGAAAAGGGCGGGCCATCCTTCCACAGAAATTATCAAATTATTATTTGGAAAATAATAACACTTATTCCTATGGATAGACTTGTCCTATCAAGCAAGGGGGGAAAACAGTGGGAAACATTCACAAAGTGCAAGACAAATTATTTTTAGGTCGCCACATTGCCGTCACCCCCTCTTTGCCTCCCACATTATAATAACTGTAACTCAGGGTTGCCCTGGTAAGGACAGCCCAGTTTAATGACCTCAGGCTGCTTCCACCAGCGTCCCCTGGGAACCAAGTCCATGGAGAGCCGGGGCAGCTGCCTTATCCTATCATGCCTGGCCCCCTCCCCCCGGAGGTCCAAGATGTAACCCCAGGCCAGTCTCAGAGGTACCTCCTTCCAGAGCTTCTGCCTCCACCCACCCAACGTTCACCCCTTTGGGGGGACTGCCCCACCCCACCTCCCTGCCTCTATGCCTGTCCCTCACCCATGGCCTCCACATCCCCAGCTCTGCTAACCTGTCTCCCTTTAGAGGAGAGATCAGCACCCACATTCCTTGCCCAAGGTCCAAGACTCAGGAGCCAGCCAAGGCCTGGCGACCCCCATGACCCAATCTGAAGGCAAGACATGAAACTGACTGCTAACAACACTTTGAACAGATGTCACATTTTCACTTATAAACACTTTCCAACCCCTTGCTTCATTCAAAAGAGCTTGGAAAGGGTAAGAGTAAGGAGTGTTTCTCCCCCCTGACTCCCCGCTTGCCGGATGAGGAAAGTAAAGCCCAGAGGTGACATCCATTGCCTCATAGACAGTTAGACCTAAGGTCTCCTTCTGCACACTCTGACCATACTCTTCCCTCCCAGCCAACACTGCACTAGGAAATCTGGGATTCCTCAGCTTAACTCTCACCAAGGGTGCAGGTGCATGGGTCACCCCACCTCCACCAAGCTCTGCACTTTGTCCTGGGTAGCCCTTGCCTCTTCAGGGGGGACAGTGGTCTTCATCAGGCCTCTCAAAACCACCACCACCTTTCACTACCCCAGAGTACAACTGTCAAAACACATACATCGTTAAGTTGTACCAGTGCTGTTTTTAATACCTCCAAGATCTCCTACTGCCCCACCTCAGTTTACGCCTCACTGTTTCTTGCCCAGACTATACTAGTTTTATAGCTTATCTTGCCCCTCCAATCCATTCAATCACCCAGAACTCAAAGCAATTTCCCTAAAATTAAAATGAGGACATGTTACTACTTTGCTCAAAATACTTCCCAATGGGTCCCCAGCACTTTCAGGTTCAGCTAAAAATTTCTCGGCAAGACCATTTAGAACCCGGCCTCTGCTCGCTTCTCCTGCCTCCCAGCTCTCCTGTCCCAACATGTGACTCCCTGACCTTGCAGCATCTTGGCCGGCCTGTGACCAGTTTTGGAATACTCTTGCCCAGCTCTTCTCTGCCCAGCCTAGATCAGGGATCGCTCTGAGCAGGAAGCCTTTTTGGATATGCCAGGCTCAGTTAGGGGCTCTTCTCTGTTTGACCTGTGCACCCACCCAGCCCGCTACCATATACATGGTATAATAATAATTTATCTGTCTCCACAACAAAACTGTAAACATCTTAACATGGAGTATTTCTCTCTCCCCAACATCCGGCCCAAGGTCCCATGTGCTGTAAACCATTAACAAAAATTTTAATAAAGAAACACTTACAATACAGAAATTTAAGTCCAAAACGGATTAGAAGCACAGAATCATGGAACCTTAGGGTTGAAAGGAGACTGATATCCTCTAATCTCTTCATTTTACAGATGAACACAGGGACCCAAAAAGAGAAGCTAATAATGGAGCCTGGACAGCAGCCAGTGTCAAGCTCCTGGGCTCTGACCACACCCAACCCCAGGTCTAGCTGACCAGGACACGCTCCAGGCTCCACCCGCCCAAAGGACGGATTCTCCTCCACCTTTACAGGGGAAAGAAGCCCGCAGCTCCTACCCCCACCCCCACTGAGGTCTTGACTCCTGTGCCCATTTTCCTGGAATGGAGCCCCACCCCCAAACACACACACACGCACGCACACACACGCACGCACTTCCAATTTCTGTGGTGCTTCCCTCTCGTTCGCACTCCCAATCTTTATGCCCACTCATTTAATCATTTATTAAGCACCTACTCTGTGTCACTGTGCGGCGAGCACTGGGGCTCCTGCCCTCCAAAAGCTCGGTCTTTCCGACACAGCTGACACAGACCCGAACACAGGGCCAGCGCTTGGGCAGAACGCGCCCGAGGGGACCGGGGGTCAGCCCCCCACCCCACCCCG
Organism: Neomonachus schauinslandi; assembly: GCF_002201575.2. NCBI lineage: Eukaryota > Metazoa > Chordata > Mammalia > Carnivora > Phocidae > Neomonachus > Neomonachus schauinslandi. The sequence goes on along the minus strand of NC_058414.1, from coordinate 99,271,781 downwards.
CGCTCACCATCCCGTCCCTCCCGCTCTCACGGCCCCCCTCCTGCTCTCTGCCCCCGCCTGCAGCCCCCTCCCACGCACGACCCGGGCCCCCTTCCCCAGGGGCTGTGTGGGGGCGAGGAAAGTTCGGAGCCGCAACGCCAGGGGCTCAGGGGACCCCGAGACCCCAGAGGCCGCCGCCAGCCCGAGGCTGGGTGGAGGCAGCGCGCGAGGAGCGGGCCGGGCGCTGGCCCCACAGCACGGTCCGTCCCTCCGCACGCCCCTCCCGCCCGGATTCGGAGGGACTCGGAGGGAGGGGACGGGAATAAATACCTTGACTTTGTGGTTAAGGTTAACGGGAACTGCCACCCCGGGGCGACTTGGGCACTGGGCTGCCCGGCCCCGCCAGTCCCGGGACAGGCGGGGCGGGCGCCTCCCCCTGATTGGCTAACGGGCCGGCCATCCCCGGGGCCGTCCCGCCGCCTGATTGGCTGCGCCGCTCAGATGACCAGCTCCTCCCTATCGGAGAAGCCCGCGGGGCGGCCCCTTTGTTCTCCTGAGCCAATAGCCCTGGTGGGCGGGCTGACCTCGCCGCCCGCTGGGCCTCGCGGGGCCCCGCGCGGAGTTAACGCTTTGGCCGCTGGCGCGGGACCCGAGTCCAGGGCTCCGAGGGGAGGAGGAGCGAGGGCGAGGCCGGGTGCTGGTGACCGGACGGCGCCGCGGCACCATATTCTTCCCCTCCGCCGGGCTCTCCCTCCGGCTCTGGCCCGGCGGACGCGCTCTCAGATCGATCCCGTCATTCTGCAGCTCTCCGTCCGACTCAGGGACGAGCCCGCACCGCTCTTGGTGCCGGCATCCGGGAGAACAGGACGCACGAACCCCACTGTGACGCTCACACTCGAGTGTGCATGTGACATGGTGGCACCTGGCACTACAGTACACCAAGTGTTAGGGTGAGAAGCTGTACTTGCCCCGCGCGGCGCTAGGCACGTCGTGGGCGCCCGATAAACTGTCCTGGGGTCTCCAAGAGAGAGAGAGAGAGAGAGACGGAGACCTCATTAAATTCACCCCCTCGCTTTCTCCTCAGGAAACACGGGTCTGAAGACGTCACGTTCCAAGGTGGAGTGTCACTGCTGATTTAGAGGCAGGGTCCAGACGGCCTGGAGATCTTCAGAAAAGAGAATTTTCTCCTCTACCCACACTAATTGGAAGGAATGCTCCTTTATGTCAATAAGATTCCACACACTGCTACATCAGGCTAGCTAGGTCAACTCCCACTGGCAGGATTCTCTCTGGAGCTGCTTAGAAACTGCCTTTGGGACTCGAGGTTGATAAAAACAGAAGCTGGCCTCTCTCTCTCTCTCTCTCTCTCTCTGAGACTTCCTACAAACCTACCATGAAGCTGGTGGACCTCATTCTAATGAATCCGTGGCCGCCTACTAAGCATTTGCCGTGGGCCCAGCTATTGTTTGGCCTCAGGACAACAGACACTGTCCGACTGAGAGTCTGTCGGTTTTGCCACTAACTTCTGTGCAGCTTTTCTGTCTCTGCACTTTGACTTATCTGTAAAAGAGTAATTTCCTAGTTACATGCTTACCTTTCCAGACTTTTGCAGGACCCTAATTGGTTCTATTGTCTATAGAAACATTTGTAAAGTATAAAACCCTACACAGATACCAGATACCACTAGGCCATCAACTTTTTAAAGAATCCCGTTCATCTCTTTATTTTCTAGAGTACCTTCTGGAGGTTTAACCAAAGGCTTGTGGAATTCCAGTATTCTAGGTCCAGATCTGCCACTGGTTATGAGTGAGAAAACCCACTTCTCTCTGGGCATGTTTCCTCCTCTACAGAGTGAAAGTCTTCCTCCAGATTGGCGTTTCATGATCAAGGGTATTTCAAGGACGGAAAGAATGAAGCACATCTGGGATCCTATTTACATTAAGAAAAAAGAGAGAAAAGACAACGGGGGGAGGGGGGAATGAAAGACTTCCATATTTAGAAAATATATGTCTGCATTACTAATTTTGACAAGATAATTGAGTACTTTTATAGTTGTAGAAGAAAAAGGGGGGGATCCCTGGGCACCTCAGAACAGAAGAGTAGCTCCTGTCAGCAGAACTGTGACCCCTCCAACCTGAGCAGTTCCTCCCTCGAGACCGCTGTCTGTATGTGCCATGCTGAGCAATGACTTGGGAACCCCAGGTCCTCTGCGGGACCCAGGAAGGACCCATGGACAAGTTCACTCTGTCCCAGCTTGACCAGCTCCCTCAAGGCCACTTCTGTGGCTTTCCCTGAACTTTGGACCTCTCCTCAATCATCTCTACCCCAAAGTAGGTGCAGCACAGCATTAGTGGATGCCCAGTGCTGGCCTTCCCCACCCCCAAGCTTTCCCTTTAAAGGTGATCTTTCAAAGTCAGGAGCCCTGGTCAGATTCCCTCGCCCTCATCCTTTTCCCCAACCCCCAAGTACAAACGTTAGGTGCCTGAGGACCTGGTTCCTGCCCATCATCCCTAGACGTTGACCTACTTTCCTGCCCCCCAAAAAGCATTGCTCCCCTTCCCTTGAAGCCCTGGGGTCCCTTAAAGAGACATATTGAAGTGTGGCATTCTTGAGTCAATGCTTCTAGTCTCTGAAAGATAATTTGCCATTAACTATACAGGTTTTTAAGTGGCTCCATGAAGGCATGAAGTGGCTTCAACCAATATGAAACTTGGAAGCTATCTGCTTCCATCCTACACACTTGGAGTCCCACTCCCCCCCATCCATCTCCCTCTGCTCATTATTTGTGTACACATATACGTCCTCCCCAGACTTAGGCCTCTTAGAGGTAAGGACAAGGTCTTACCTTGGTAAAACCCCTAGTTGCCATCACAACATCAAGCATGGTAGGCATTGGATAATTATCTTCACCAAAGCAGCAGCATACGCCATTCCCCTAACAAACATGTGGCAATAGTCAAGAGCACACATTCCAGGAGTCAGAGAGACCTGGGTTTAAATCGCCTCTGGTGACTGCCAGTTATATGACCTTGAGCAAATGTTTTCATCTGTAAAAGAAGAGTACCTACCACCCGGGGATTATGGGAGATCATTTGGGTAAACTTCTTTGCGAGGTGCCACTCCCATTAACAAATTGTGGTGGTTATTATGCACGGTGTGCACGGTGCTGGATCTATGCAGAAATTACTCAAACTGGCAGGAAAAGGGCCCACTAACACCTGTCAAGAATAGGCACTCAAATGCGTATGAAACGGCCAGTACAGGGCAGCATTGGCGGGCCAGCCAGGAAGGCATTGCAGAACGTTCAAATCAGACCTTGTCCTCCTGATTACTGGCCCCTGACAGGTCTCACTTGACCCCACAGAAAGCTACGTTCCTGCAGAACTAGCCCCACCTGCGGGGTGTGCCTGGCCTCCCCTGGGGAAGAACTGGGAGCAAGGTGCAAAGGAGCTCAAGTGGGGGCACTTGCCCCGTTACCAACACCCCTCCTCCCCCGCGGCCCCCCGCCCCCCCCCCCCGGCCCCCCCAGAGCAGAGCATGCTGCTCCTCTTTCAAACTACACAGCTCACCGGGAGAAAGGAACACTCAGCCACCAGCTCTAAAACCAAATCTTTATTCTCTAGTTTGAAAAGGAGGGTAAGTGGTTGTTCTGTTTCATTCCAGAGAACAGAACAAGGCCCAATAGGTAGAAATTACAGGAAAGCAGATTCCATTCATTATAAGGAAGAATTTCTAACAATTAGAATTATCCTACAATAGAACCAGGACCTCAGGAGGTGGGGACTCCCTGTCACCTAAGTGTTCAAGCAGAGGCTGGGCATCCATAACCTAGAAATGGAGAAGAGGAAACTCGCCCCTTTCTGCCTGTCAGCCGACCCTCCATGATCAATGGGGCAGTCCTTTCCACCATGTCGAGTTCTGGAACGAGTGGAGGGTTGGGGTGTTCAGACAAAAGCCTGGACACGGGGCTGCTGACAGCCAGGGGATGCTCTAAGCGCTGGGAGGGTGGTGCATTGATCTCGGGGAGGGGGAGTGGAGCTGAGCACTAACAGTAGATGGGTCTGAGTCCCGGTGCCTACGCGGGGGCAGGAGGAAGGGGACGGGGTGGGACAGGTTAGAGCAGCGCGGCCTCACCTCTCAGTGCTGGAAAAGGCCCAGGTGCTGTCTAACAAGGCCAGCAGGTTCTCCCAGGTGTATCCAGCTGGTCCACTTTTCCTCCCAAGTGCTCATTTACTAAGGACTGTACCACACCTACTTCCAAAAACTGAGCCGAAGAAACTCATAATAAAAGACAAGGACATTAAGGCGTTAACACCAGAGGGGAAGGGTCTTCCTGGTCCCTGGTGGCCCCTCCAGCAGGAGGGCTCTAAGGGGTAGGTGAAGCTGCTATTGCTACTCTTCCAGGGCCCAGGGCAGTCAGGACAGAACCTTAGCAAACACCAGCTGGAGGCCAGAGTCCGGTGCTCTGCGAGTGGTTTCCCTGGCGCCGGGGGCCGGACCTCCCTCCCTAACAGGGCCCAGCTCCCCCGCCGCTCTCCCATCCCTTGCCTACACCAGCAGCAACACAGGCCCCCCACAGCCCAGGCCCACGGCAACACTCTCGTGAAATGACGCCCAGCCCGCCCCCCTCGGCTTCCGCAGCCCCTGCCCGCTCAGACGTCATGCTTCTTCTGATGGGCCAGGAGCTTCTCCTCGTCGTCAAAGGTCTGGCCACAGATGGCGCAGCAGAAGGCGCCGTCCCGGATGTGGCTCTTCCGGTGGGTGATGAGATTGGACTTCTGGCTGAAGCTCCGGTCGCAGTCGGGGCAGGCATAGGGGCGCTCGCCCGTGTGGATGCGCCGATGGGACACCAGGTTGGACTTCTGGCTGAAGGCTTTGCCGCAGTCTGGGCAGACGTAGGGCTTCTCGCCGGTGTGGATGCGCCGGTGGGCCGCCAGGTAGGGCTTGTGGCGGAAAGCCTTGCCGCAGTCCGGGCAGACGAAGGGCCGCTCGGGGGCGTGGTCGCGCCGGTGGGCCGCCAGGTGGCTGCCCTGGGAGAAGCGGCGCCCACACTCCTCGCAGGCAAAGGGCCGCTCGCCCGAGTGCACCCGGGAGTGCGCCACCAGGTGGGTCTTCTTGCCGAAGTTCTTCCCGCACTCGGCGCAGGTGAAGGGCCGCTCCCCGGTGTGCTGCCGCTGGTGGGCCCGCAGGAAGCGCTCCAGCCGGAAGCTCCGGCCACAGTCTTCGCAGCTGAAGAGCGAGGGGGGCGCGGCCGCCGGCTCGGGCGGGGGCGCTCCCGGGGCCTCCTGCGGAGGCTCGGGCGGTCGCTCCCGGGCAGGTTTCAGCGGGGCCTCGGCGGGGGGCTCGGACGAGGCCTCCAGGGGGCCGGCCGGAAGCTGGGGGCTCCCCGAGCCGGGGACGCCCTGTGCAGACCCTTCGGACCGCTTGTGGATCTTGCTGTGGGACAGCAGGTTGGGTTTGTGGCGGAAGCGGCGCCCGCACTCCGTGCACGGGTAGGGCTTCTCGCCGGTGTGGATGCGCCGGTGTGAGGTCAGGTAGGGCTTATTGGTGAAGCGCTTCCCGCATTCGGGGCACTGGTGGGGCCGCTCGCCCGTGTGCACACGGCGGTGGGCGATCAAGTTGGGCTTGTGCCGAAAGCGCTTGCCGCAGCAGGCACACTGGAACGGGCGGTCGACCGCGTCTCCACCGGGCCGGGGGGCGGTCACAGCCGGGCGGCCCCTAGGCCGGGGCCCGAGAGCCTTGGCTGCTGCCTCCTCCAGGGCCTCGGCTACGTGAACCCGCTTGTGAGCGACTAGCTGGTCCCACTGGGCAAAGCTCCGGCCACAGTTGCCACATATAAAGGGCCGGGCCTCTGGGGCCGGGGGGTGGCACCTCCGCAGGTGAGCTCGAAGCTGCTTGCGTCGCCAGAAGCGTCTCTCACATTCAGGACAGGCGATGGGCCGCTTTGCAGCCGAGTGCGCCCGTAGATGCAAAACCAGGGCCACCCAGCCTCGGAAGGTCTGCCTGCAGAGGTGGCAGGCAAAGCCCAGATCCGGGGTGGCAGCGGCATGGACCTGGCAGTGCAGTGCCAAGAAGGGGGGGTGTCGGAAGCGACGGCCGCATTCAGGACAGGGCAGGGGCAGCCGGGCCTGGCAGTGCCGGGTGTGAAGCCACAGGGCCACCCAGCCCGGGAAGTGCCTTCGACAGTGGGCACACCGATGGGCCCTACTGGGGGCTTGGCTGCCCGACTGGGCCACGGAAGTGCCTTGTAACCTCAGCCCGAGGGGCTCCTTCTCCAGGGTCTGGGGCAACTTCTGGGAGGGCCCAGAGACCTTGGGCTGGGCCGGGCCCATGGCCAGGGCGCCCTTGCAGCAACGTTCCAGCATGGGTTCCTCCTCTGCTGAGGGTGGAAAAGCAGCGTCACTCTGGAGATCAATTCATCCTGCCCCAGTTCCTCCCCGGCCGACCCCAGGCCTCAGAGGAGCTCGTCCCTCTGAACTCCTAGAGCCCTTGAATCTGGCCTAGTCTTCTATTTCCTTGTCTGTTCTACATCATTTCCATCTTGCGCTTCTAGATACCATTTCAAGTGTATTTAAGTATTTACTCAGTATTCACTAACCCTGGAAACTACCAGAAGGGAGGAACTCTGACACTTCTTGGAATCCCCCCTCATGCTAGTCACCCCGTGTCTGGCATGGAGTAAACACTCCAGCGTTGGCTGCACAAACATTCCTGCCTTGGGACTCAGCAGAGAACGTGGTCACCTCTTCCTGTGGTGCTTTAGGCTTTTTACAAGCGCTTCCCTGCTGCCCCCTGCTCGTTTCTATTATTTCCCGCCGCTACATTTGAGCTTCACAGCAAGAGTGAAGCGGGACAAGCAGACATGAAGCTCCCAGCTTGACAGATGAAGCAACTTTGAGGCATAAAAACGAGAGGGGGGCTTGCCCGAGGGGACACAATAAACCAAGAGCAGAACCAAGAGCGGGGGACAGGTCTTCTAAACTCCCAGGCCAGTGTGTTCTTGCTTCTAAAACGCCGGGGTTTGTAAAGTTCCCACAGAAAGAAACTCCTACAGCCTTGACCCTATTTATCCTCTCCTGGGTTCTAATCACACCACAGGGGAGCGTTTTGGGCCTCCCTAACCCCAGTCGCTCAGGGTAGAAGCCTGGAGAGCAGGAGACAGCGCTTCTGGGGAGCAGGAGGGGAGTGCTAGATGCTACTTGCAGGCCACTGCCTGTCCAGACTGCCCACACTCTGCCTGCCTGCCCTCCTCTGCCCACACACATGATTAGCACATCGCAGGAAGGAGAGCTCTCCTGAACCCAAGGAACACCCACAGCCGGCTACCCTCCCTCGGGGTGGTCGGGATTACTACCGGGGCGAGAGAAGGGGAGGAAAGACAAGACTGTAATCCCTGTCCCCTGCCAGGTCACGCCCCAACCCCACCAGGAACTGCCCCACATTGCCCTCCTCCATGGTGCCGGGGAGCCCAGATTCCTCGAGGACGGCTTCCGGCAGCCACTGAGGGGTGGGTGGTGGTTAGCCTCCTAATGGACCTTCACTGCCGGCTTGCAAGCTCCAGACACATCCTCCTAAATTCCCTAGAGCCGAACTCCTCTTGAGGAGCTCAGACATGACTCATTCCCCATGGCCAGACTGAGCACAGGGAAGACGCTGGTATGGGAAGGTGATCCTTCCCCCCTACAGGTGACCGACCACCTTCCTCCAGGATGAGGCGATCTGAGCATTGGGGCTGTGGAATGGTTTGGGAACCCAACAAAGAAGGCCAGACTCTACCCTGGAGACCGTGGAGCTGGAGATGAGGCTTTTTCCAGCTCCTCCCGGGGATGTTCCTGGGAATACTTCTGCGGCTGTAGCGCCTGCTTCGGCCCACACTCTGGTAGCCCCCAGATGTCAGAGAAAACTGCAGCAGTAAAGACACCCCTACCCCCATGGCAGAGCTCAGACCTCTGAGTGCAGAGAGGCCAGCCTTACCTGCGGGGAGGGGAGAGAAAACACGCATGAGGCTCTGAGCTCCTCCAGGGCAGTCATCTTTGTGTCCTCGCCAGCCACAACCCCCTCCCCCACCCAAGCCCCACACCCCGAGAGGCCGAGGAACCTTAACGGATACTGGATTAATAAATGAATGTGGCCCCTTCACCAAGGAAGTACACGACAGCGTTTGGGGGTCATTTCCTCCACGGGTAAGGTCACAGCATGAATTCTCCATGCTGATGGCCAAAGGCCGGCCGGCCGATGGCAGAAACTCTGGAATCCCTGCTGGCTCCCCTTCCCCCACCCTCCTCCCAACAGGAATTCCAGGCCCGGTTCCCAAGGGGCTGCGTAGGGCGAGCTAGTGTGGCCAGGTCTCGGTCACAATCCCCTGGCGCCTCTGGATGGCAAAAGGTCGTGGAGATCCCACACCCCCCTTTTGTTTTCGCGAGTGTCCCCCGTCCACGTCGCGGACACACGGCTCCGCGCACCCCGAGTGGGCCCTTTCGGGTCCCCACGCAGAGCGCACCTCGCGGAGCCTGTGCGCAGGTGCGCGGGCTCGCCCCCCCATTCGGTCCAGCACTGTCCCCCCCACACAGCGCACACACAGTCACGCGCCCGGCAGGTAGGGCCGCCCGCCTCGGGCCCGCGTGGAACCCCGCGCCCTGCCCGGGACGAACCTCTCCGGCGGGGTGCGCGGAGGCGCGTCGCGCGTCCATGAGGCCGGAACGCCGGCGCCGGCGGCCGCGCTCCCCACCCCGCGCGGCGACAGCGGCAGGTTCGAGTTCACAACTGCCAGGCCCGGGCCCAGCCCCCCCGCCGGTTCCCAGCGCCACGTGACTACAGGAGCTGCCGAGGGTCAGTCGCGGGCTGGGGCCG
>NC_058414.1:99142349-99257952 GCF_002201575.2 Neomonachus schauinslandi | reverse complement strand
CATGTAAATCTTTCCAAAAGTTACACAAGCCTCTTGGGAGCTTTACAAACCCCCCGCCCCCACCTCCCTCCAAGCCCTGGGAGCCACCTCCTTGAAATGTAAACACCAAGGGAGATGGTGACCCAGGGGAGGGTGGGTGGGGCCTGACTTCCCGGGGTGCCCGGCTCCAGGCTGCAGAACTATCCCGTCATAAAGATAGGAGACACACCCTGTTCCTTGGGAGAAAGGCAATTAGCAAACACAGGTGGCCACCCCAATGGCCAGGTGAATTTAGGATGAACTCTGGGTGACAAACGGTGCCACTGGGGAAGTCCTCTTGCTGAGGACGAGTTACACTTTATCTGGAGACCGTGTGCAGCAGGCTGCGTCAGCTGGGCTGTGTAAGGGAGAGGGGATCTCCTTCAGCTTCCTAATCTCTTAGCGGATCGCCTGTGATGTGCATCTCTTTCTGCTTTCGCGCTTTTTGGATAATAAAACTTTTCTTTCTCTTCTGCCTCTGCTGAGAGCTTTTCTGAGTTGGTAGATTTTGTTTTTAATTATAGTTCCCCAACAATCCCCACAATCTCATCTATTATTATGATGCTATGTCTTTTTCTACTCCAGAATGGCTTCGGGTTGTGTCTTCAACTTAATTCAAAAGTTGGATTTAGAAGCTTTGTTTGTATCCATTCTTGGTTTAAAATCTACTAAAAGCCGGGGCGCCTGGGTGGCTCAGTCGTTGAGCGTCTGCCTTCGGCTCAGGTCATGATCCCAGAGTCCTGGGATCGAGCCCCGCGTCAGGCTCCCTGCTCAGCGGGAAGCCTGCTTCTCCCTCTCCCTTTCCCACTCCCCCTGCTTGTGTTCCCTCTCTCGCTGTGTCTCTCTCTGTCAAATAAATAAAATCTTTAAAAAAATAAAATAAAATAAAATCTACTAAAAGCCAAGCTTGATTTGGAAACGCTAAGGAGATTCTCAACAGAATCTCTGTGACATCTTTGCAGTTCTGCAGAAGCGGGTGTGTTTGCTCGCGTTCTGTTCCTGCTGGTGGCCCGAGCTGTTGTGCATGGACACGTGTGCACCAGGTAACAGACGTGCCACCCCAGCCGTAGCTCGTTCCTCCCCAGGCCCTTCTCAGATAACCTCAGGTGGTGAGTCAGAATAGACACTTGGTTTCAACTCAGAGCCTCCTCATGGGCTCCAAGACCCAATCTGGGTCACGGTTAAATTTGTTGCCTTCTGAGTTGGCCGGGGAGGTCTCAGATGTTCTCAGAAGTGGTTTGCCTCAGCTGTCTTAAAACACGAGAAGAGAGTTTCCTCTTAACATGATTTAAGAAGGCTTATTTGGGAGATGTTATAAGACATGACAACAATAGAGCATGTTTGACTCCTACGTGGTAACATTCTATTAAATTACTACATCTGACAAATAACATACAAAATAAAATTAATTCTGAAAAGAACATTTGGGGAAAGTATTTAATTTCAGAGCGTCTACACTGCTCTAAGTGCTTCCCACTCGTGGAGATTGCTTACTCTCCGTGCCTGCCCTGGTGTGCAGCTCTAACAAACGTGGGTATGGTACATAAAATCATTGCAACAAGTTAGCATGATTTGTGGATCAGATGGAGTTAAAACAAGTTCTTACGGTTAAACCAGGAACCAAAAAGCGACCACAGGCTACCACAAGTATGTAAGAAAAATAATTCCTGAGGCGCCTGGGTGGCTTAGTCAGTTAAAGCCCCCGACTCTGATGTCGGCTCAGGTCATGGTCGCAGGGGTGTGAGACTGAGTCCTGCACCGGGCTCTGCGCTGGGTGTGGAGCCTGCTTAGGATTCTCTCTCTCCCCCTCCCTCAGTCCCTCCCTGCTTGCTCTCCCTCTCTCTCTCCCAAAATAATAACTCCACAGCCTGTTATTTGGAAAAACTGGCTGAGAGTTGGCAGCGTGAAGGACCTCGCTTGTGCTCACCATCTCCATCTAGTGGTGGATCCCTGAGGGAGGCTGAATGGACTCCACGAGAGCTGATGAACCTTCAGCCTGGTATCTTAACTGCCTTCCCACCACTTGGAGTTAGGAAAATATTTTTGCACCCGTGAAGCTGACTCTTGAAGTGTACTTCATAAAGATGCAAATTCCTTTCATAAGTTTGCTGAGTTTTCTTGAAAGAGTTATTATAAATTTCAAAACGTTAACAGTATGTTAATGTTAAGATACCTCCACTGATTAAAATCCAAGTTTCATTTCCTGCCACGTTAAAACATCCTGATTTCTTATACATTTTTTTCCAGATAAAATACAGGATTCATATGTTTGGATTTTTTTCAGCTTAGCATTAGCCATTCTAGCTTCATTCTTTTGATCACAAAGCACCTGATTAGTCTTAGGAAAGGATTTCCTGTGTGTGTGTGTGTGTGTAGGTCTGCTAGGACTGTCCACAGACTGAGTAGTTTAAACAATAGAAACTTATTCTCCCAATTCTTGAGGCCCAAAGTCCACGATCAAGGTGTCTGCAGGGCTGGTTCTTCTGAAGATTCTCTCCTTGGCTTGTAGGTGGCTGTCTTTTCCCTGTGTCTCCACATGGTCCTCCCTCTGTGTCCTAATCTCTTCTTAAAAGGACACTAGTCATATTGGATTGGTCCTTCCTCCCTCCCCCACCATATGACTTCATTTTCCCTTAATTACCTCTTTAAAGTCCAAACCTCCAAATACACATTCTGGAGGTACTTGGGGTTATGACCTCAACATATGAATTTTAGGGGCACACAACTTTATATATAGTAGTGAGATAGTGATTTTTCTTCTTTAGTAACTCATAGACTCTGACTAAACATGGCGGATCACACACATGTGTTTATCCCTACTCCCTCCCAAAACTCCATCAGAACAATGGTAAATGAATAAGAAGGTATAAATTCACAAGGAGAAGGGAAATGGGAGAGCGCAGACAATCACGGACGAGACACAGGACGCGTTCCACAAGACTGCAGGGAAGGAACCATTGTAGCTACCTGAGCTAACAACAGCCAAGGGTCTTTCTGGGGCCCCCAGAGCACATTGCAAAGGAAGCTGGCAGCTCCATGTGGAGATCCATGGCAGGGGTGAATAGGGACGGGAAGAAAATCTGTGCCAAACACTGGGCCATCAGTCACTAGGGATTTGGGAAGGTAAATGAGACCCTGTTTGGGGCAATTAGCTTAGGGCCTGGAGCCAGAGAAATGGCGGGCCTGGTTCCTGGCCCACCGAGTCCCTGAGCTTGTTCATATTTGCTCAGGATGCATGGGAGTTGAGCAATATTTGGATAGTTTTTCCCCCATCCCACACTAGCCTTATGAATTCCATCACACCCTTCTGCCCTGCCTGCAGGTTCCCAAGAGCCCACGTGAGACCCCTGAATTTCTCACCACCAAGGATGGGACACGCAGGATCAAGACCGAATACGTGTGCTGGTTAGAGAGGCTGGTGGACCCCAGACTCATCTCTGACAGAGATGCCTTCCTTCTCGGTGTGGTTTTAGGGCTTGGGAGGCAGGGGAAGGGGTCAAATGACTCCTCAAGGTCTCACTGGGTTTGAAGATGTCTATATTTCTGGGAAGAATTTCCTGAAATGTGTGTCTGAGGATGCTGGGGACTGGTCACCCAGGAGGGGCCAAAGAAGAGGGCAGCCCTACATGAGGCAGGACTAGGGGTGGGGCAGGCAGGGCAGCTCCATATCCCATGGAGGAGAGGCTGCACCAGGACCACCAGATGCTTGGGCCCTTGGCCAGGGGACCGGGAGGGGAAGGCGGTTCTGTCAGGGTTGGCCAGGGTTGGGGTCAAGGTCTGGCGGCAAGATCCTGGCTGGGAGGCCTGTGGGTGGATGGGAGGGAGGTCTCAGAGGGCTGGCTGCCAGGAGGCCAGTCCTAATGGGGTGGGGAGGAGCCTTGGGCAGGCTGGGAGCTGGAGGGGCCCAGGGGGTGGGAGTGGGAGGAGATGGGGGCAGGAAGAGGCTGACAGCCTGGCCTCTAGTCAGCCCCGGGAAGCAGAGACCCCAAGGCACAGGAGAGGAGGTGAGGAGGGGAGAGTGGGCCAGGGAGGCAGCTGGGTGGAAGAAGACAAGCCAAAAGGAGCAGCTCCAAGGGTGAGATCTGTCAATCCCTCCGTAAACCCTTGCTGTAAGGCAACGCCCCGGTATCTCTCCCTGAGGGGGCCTCCGTTTCCACATCTGTAGCTTTCTGGTCCTAAGACCACCCCTACACACAGAGTTCTTGGGGTGAATGCGTGCCTCAGGCAACCCAGGCATGGATTAGGGGACAGGATCAGAAGGGCTGGGAGAGGGGTGGTGGGAAAGGCCCCAGGAAAGAAGTTAAGGGAGGGAGGAACTGCCTAAGAAGAAAGCCATGTGGGGCTGAGGTGAGACCCCGGTGTCTGGGGTCAGGGGTAGGGCCAATGGTCAGGAGCAGCCCCAGCACAGGGAGGGTTAAGCATCCTCCCAGTTCCCACCCCGCTCTGGGCCCCTCCCATGTGTTTACGTCCTCCCCAAAATATTCGGCCTCCAGGCCTCCAGCTGGCCTCCATTCTCTATCCTGCCCCTCCCCCTTGAGTTAGCCTTGGGGGACAAAGGGGGTGCCAGGGCCAGGGTTCCCAGGCCCCGGAGGGAGCCCGCAGGCTCAGAGTGCTGGGGGAGAAGCAGACCCGGAGGGGCTGAGTGGGGGAAGCCAAGGGGGCTCTGAGGGCAGCAGGCAGGAAAGCGGATCAGAGACACAGTGGGGGAGAAAGAACAGGCCAGAAAAGGGTGAGGGGGAAGGGTGAGCGTGGGCAACAGGAGGGCTTCCCAGGCTGTTGGCCTGAGGACAAAAGCCAACTCAGCACCTACCCAGGCCAAGGCCAAACATGGGCTGAGCTGGGCCCAGGGAACAGTGGGGGGCAGGGTAGGGAGGAATGCAAAGACCAGGGGAATACCAGGGGGATCTCTGACTGAAGGGCCACTTCCTGTCCCTCCAACCTCAGCCCAGAGCTGTCAGGCACCCCCTGCCCCCCCACCCCCAGCTGCAGGGCCAGGGAGTTGGTGGCTCCGCTGGCTGGCATGAAGAGCTGAGGCCTGAACACTCTCGGCAGGGCCGGGGTGACCGAGGTGACACCATGTGGCAGCCGCTGATGTCTCTAGCCCTGTGGCTGGGCGCGGTGGGCTTGGGCAGAGCCGAGCTCACAGCGGCACAGCAGCGGGGCCTGCAGGTGGCCCTGGAAGAATTTCACAAGCATCCGCCCGTTCAGTGGGCCTTCAAGAAGACCAGTATGGACAATGCCACGGAAACGGTTAGCGGCATCGCCTGGGGAAGGAAGGGGGTTAGGGCCACAAGCACGTTCCCAGGAAGCAGGTGCAATAGCGCTTGGGCTCGAAGAGCACCCAGTTCTCCGGGGAGAGGCCAACACCGCAGCCCCCTTTTCAGATGTGCTGTTTCATGGGTGGGGGGGGGAGGAGGGACAGGTCACATCCAGGAATTGCTCTGCCCACTCAGCTGGCTGCTGGCCTTTCGCTGTCCGTGTGCAGCCCTTCCCTGCAGGGACCTTTGTGAGGCTGGAATTTAAGCTCCAGCAGACGAGCTGCCGGAAGAAGGACTGGAAAAAAGCGGAGTGCAAAATCAAGCCCAACGGGGTGAGTGAAGACCTGTGTGTGTGTGTGAGAGAGAGAGAGAGAGATGGGGCATTTATTTGTTCAGTGCGAGGGTATGTAGTTGGGGTTCAGGAAGAGAGCCAGCAAGACGGCCCGAGGTTGGGGCACCGGTCGCATTGGTCGCACTGTGGAGCAGCCTCTCTGGAAGAGGACCTGGCTCAGTCTGAGCCTGGGCTTGTGATGCTGTGGGTGGCCGGGGCTGGGACAGGCAACAGCGGGGAGGGCTGGGCTACTCTGAGGACGTATGTTCTTCAGAGAGAGTCCTCTTCCCACCCGGACTCCTCTCTCAGGCTTCAGATCAGTGGTGGAGGAAGCCCACAGCATGGGGTTTGGCTGGCTCCCACGCCAGGCCTGGTGAACTCCCCCCTTTCTGTGAGTCTTCGCATACAGATGGCCCAGCCTGGGCTGACTCATAACAGGGCTTGACTGTAATCGGCCCCCTTGGGGGCATAACCGCTGCTGAGGGGGAGCCCCCAGTCCCAGCTGTTCCAAGCACCAGCCTGTGACTCAGTAGGTTCTTTGAAGGCCTATTCCCTCCGTCTGTTAAGGGAGGGACTGGAATGTATCAGTGATTTTCCAGACGTTTATGTCAGGACCCTTGTGTTCATACCATATCTTTTAAGAACCAGCAAATAAATATAACAGACCAGCAGAGTGGCTCGAGGTGAAAGTCAGGTGGGGAGAACCCATCTGGGGAAGGAGTCCTGCCTACACACACGTTCTATAGCTTGAAAACTGCAGGATGGGCTGACGTCTGAAATCTCCCAGTCCCCGGGTGGGCTGCGCCAGAAGCCAGTTGGCCCGCATGACCCCTCACCTCTCTGCTCTAGGGCCTGCCAGGGGAGCCGGTCCCCATTGCAGGCAGCCCCCAGCTTCCACCCTGGTGGGGCCGCACGCCTGCCCTGACCTCTTTCCTCTCCCGGCCCCACGCTCCCCTCCCCAGAGGAAGCGGAAATGCCTGGCCTGCATCAAGCTGAACTCTGCAGATAAGGTCCTCGGCCGGATGGTCCACTGCCCCATACACACGCAGGTTCACCGGGTAAGAGTGGGCAGAGGAGGAGGCGGGGAGGCTGGGGAAGAGGCTGGGAAGATGGAGAAGCTGGGCCTGTAGGAGAGGTCAGAGGCAAAGCATGGACTGAAGTGTACAGAGGGTGAGGTGGGTGAGAGGGGTGGAGGATGAGGAGCAAGTAGGGGGGTGAGGAGGGGCAAGGGGGGTATGAGACAAGAGGAGAGGAGAGAGGAGGAGGTGAGAGGTGAGAAGGGGTGAGGAGGGGTAAGGAGGGATGAGGAGGGGACAAGGAAGCTGGGAGGGCTGAGGAGGGGTGAGGACGGGTTCTGGGCCTGGCCCCGCTATTCCCTAAGGGATGTGGAGGTAGGTGCCAAAGAGGATGCAGGCACCGTCCCCAGGGGCACCCTCCACGGGGACACCCTCCCCGGACCCTGCTGGCCCCTCGGGCCTGAGCAGCCGCTGGCTCTGGCAGGAGCCTGAGGAGCACGAGGAGACTCAGTGTGACAGGGTGGCGCATGCAGGAGAGGACCCCCACAGCTACTACTTCCCAGGACAGTTCGCCTTCTTCAAGGCCCTGCCCCCCAGCTGAGGCCTGACGGTAGGTGCCCAGGACAAGGGGGACGGAACAGAGCTGGGACAGCGCTCGCGTGTTTGGGGATGGAAGCTGGGCCAGTGTGGGGCTGAGGGCGGCAGTGGGGGAAGGATTCAGAGCCTGGGAAAAGAGCTTGGACTGACCCAAACAGCCTCCCTCACACCCAAGTCTTAGGTTTCTTTTTCCTTTCCTCTAGAATTTTGTCCCGCTTCCCGGACAGCTGCAGGAGGTAACCAGTGAAAGACCGACCTGCCGTCCCTGAGCCCAGGGAGGACAATCCCATTATCCCCGAGCTAATAAACCGCTCTCCCAGACTCGTTCTCTCCTCCTCTTGCATGCCCCCTTCCCCTCAGCCCTGCTGTAGGAGCGCGGTCTTGCAGGAGGAGCAGGAGACTTCCTGCCCACCGGAGACCAGGCGCCGCAGAGACCTCATTTTGCCTTCAGGCACTCATGCTTGGGAAAACAAAGCTCACCCACGGAAAATGATAGGCAGTGATGCTTATTAGAACAGAAAGATTTAATAGGGATCAACATGCGTGAGAACGGGCAGCGAGGGCTCCAGGGTGACAGAGGACGGGGCCACCAGAGCAGAGGGTCACTGGGACAGGCAACTTTGGAAGGTGGGCCAACACCAGCTTCCCGGCTCTGCCCCCTCCTCTCCCAGGACCGGCTGGGCCAGCGTACACCCCATCCCTGCCTTTCCCACCTCTAGCCTTAGGAAGAAGCAACTCTCTTCCCCTGAGCCTCAGACCGAGCGGCCGGTGGAGGGGCGGGGGGGGGGGGGCAGCGGCTGTGGACGCGGCTGCGCGCAGGCCCTCCCTCCCAGGCTCACGGCAGAGGTGGCTGGACGGCCTCACGCTCTGCCGGCTGCTTGAGCAGGGCCCTTACCCCTGCTAGAGGCCACTGGGGAGGCGTGTCCTTGAACTATGTGCAGGGAGATGTGGAATTTTCCCGAAGGAGCGGGGGGGGGGGGCACTGCTCTTAGCAACACGGAGAAAACAGAGCCTGGTCTGCAGGCCCCGTGGCCAGCGTGATGAAACTGAAGACATGCACCAAAGCCGGGCGGCAGATGCGGGCAGCCAGGCCACAGTGTGCCCAGCCGTCACAGGCCACGGGCATACTCAAAACACAAAGGACGAGGTGGCGCCTGCAGGGCTGAGCGCCCGCTCGGCCTGGGCCAGGCTGTCGTTGGCCTGGCGGTCCAGGTCATGGCACTCCTGCAGGGCGTGCTGGAACTGCCGGCAGGCCTCCTCCAGGATCGAGCTGCTCCGGGTGGGCCTCGACTCCCAGTAGCCCGGCTCTACCCAGGGCTGGGCCTCCGTGGCTCGGGGGCCGGGGCTGGAGCCGGGGCGCAGGGAGCTGTCCAGGTCGCGGCACAGCTGGTAGAACTCACTGCCCCGCCCGCTCACGCGCTCGCCGTCGATGACCTTCAGGCCGGGGAGCAGCTCTCGGACGGCTGCCCAGTAGGAAGGGCTGGTGCACAGCGGGTTGCTGAGCCGGGCCAAGGGGTCCCGGAGCCGCAGGTACTCGAGGCCCCGCAGGCCGGCCAGACACTGCAGCTGGCCGGGGGTGGCCAGCAGGTTGCCCGCGGCGTTGAGACTCTGCAGGCTCTCGCAGGCACCCAGCGGCTCCAGCCCCGTCAGCCGGTTGTCGGCCACGTTGAGCACCGCCAGCTGGCGCAAGCAGGCCAGTGGGCCCAGCTGGGTGAGCGCATTGCCCGACAGGTCCAGCCACTCGAGCCCCAGGCACTCCCCCAGGCAGCCCAGGTCCACCAGCCCCAGGCCCTGGAGCTTCAGCAGCAGGATGGACTCGAGGGCGAACTCACCCGAGCGAGACTTGAGCAGCTGGGGCGTGACACGCACCCCATCTGCCTCTGCCAGCTTCTCACCCTGGGGCTCCATCGGATGAAGTCTGTCTGGGAGGCCGGGGCCCTGGCGGTTCTGGCTCGGGGACGCGGGTGCCACTGGGGGTCGGCTGACGGCTCGCCCCGAAAAAGGCACCATCCCCTCTGCCTGGGCCAGCACCGGAGGCCCGTTTCCGACACCCCTGCTCGCGGGCCAGTGGGCTCCTACGGAGAGACAATCACACAGTAAGCGGGCCTCTCCTGAGCACCCCCTGAGCCCGCAGCAGATGACAGCATGAGGTGTCGCCCAGCCTCTCCCACCGGGCCGGCCCGGCCAGACCCGAGGACACAGAGCCCTCCTGAGGGAGGGGGGCCAGGCTCCGGCCCCCACCTAAGGGAACCCCTGACAGGCTCCAGCAGTTACGGCTGTACTGGATGGAATTCGGGTGCCATGTGACCGATCCTTCCCATTTTCCGTATCTGCACCGGGAGGCAAAATCTCTTCATTTTCCTTTTTTGGTACCGGCTCATGATCTCTCCTTATTAATTCTGAGGTGTTTCTTTTTAAGCATTTCAATTAATTCCTGAATAGCTAACAGGTCACCACCACCAACCACCTCTTCGGTTTCCTTCCATATGCAGACACAGAGGACAGCATGCTGGGCCTCACTTCGTTCTCTCAAAATGTCCTCGGCTCAGTGCTTTTTTTTAACATGAGCAATGAATTCAAAATGGTTTCCAGATTGCGTGGGCCGACTTGTAACCTCTGCTTGTGGTCGTGGGGCCTGGAGGCTCAGCTTTCCGCCCAAGATGGGGAGACTGAGGTCAAGGGAAGGAGGTGGCAGCACGGGCAGTCCCGAGGCCGCCACCACCCGCCCTCAGCCCCCGCGGCTGCCGCACTAGCTCTTCACTCTGGCGCCGACAGAAGGGCATCAATCCCCGTCTGCCAGGCAGCGCGGGCTAGGGTTAGCCAGAGAAGGTAAGCAGGGCAGAAGGCCAGGCAAAGAAGCCATGCTGGAGGGAAGGACCTGGCTAGCACCTAGGTTCCAGAAAGGCAGGGGAGGGAGGGCCTTTCCAGGCACCAGTGGCTGGGGACGGCATAAGGCCAGGTGCTAGTGTGAGGGAGGAGGCCTGGGGGAAGGATAGCGGCAATGCCACCCACAGAGGGGTCAAGGTTTCAGCAGAGAGGAAAACAAGAAGGGATCTCTGTTCCAAGTGGCAGCCTCCCAACCCTGCAGACTCGGGCCAGGCCTGGGCCAGGCAGGGTGACGCCTGCAAAGAACCATAGGATTATTCACTCCTGCTGTTTATAAAACCTGGGCTCCAGGGTATCAACGAGTCCCAAGTCTGCATTTACATAATCCACACCACTTTTCATTTCCCTCTCTGAGGGAGATTTCCCCCACCAGGCCCAGAGTTCCTCCCCCTCCCCCAGCCCCTCCCCCCATCTCTGGGCAAGGGGTCCCCTCATCTTAACCTAGCTCCCCTCTATTCTGCAACACTCCTTCATTTCTACTTCATTTCTTTCCAAAAGCGATTCGAGGCATCCACTAAGAAGTCTGGGTCACTGTATTCGAACGGGACCTGCTAGGGCTTATAAGCAGCGAGAGGGGGTTAAAACTGCTGCCCATGGGGGGGAGGGGTACAAGAAGGGCACCAGGTACCAGAAGCCTGCCATAAACACTAGGGAGACAAGGCCTTCACCAAAGGTAGTGAGCGCTGGAGAGGAGCGCTCTCTGGAGTCTAGAACAACTGCCAAGGATCTAGTCACATTACTGGATACATGTGGGACACACAGGACAGGCAAGGGGGCAAGAAGACATCCAGTTTGAGACGACTGTGTGCATCGGGCCTAGGAGGCAGTTGGAGCTCTAGGCTGAAGGGATTCAAGCGTTACCTGCAGAGGTGCCCAGTGGGAACGTGCGGCTCACTGGGCCAGCCTTTCCGGGGGACACAGACCTCTTTAGGTATTCGAAGGCCTCTCTCCAGGATGATGCAGAGCCTCCCTAGCCACACACTATTTTGGGGGTGAAAGTGGTCAGGAGGCCCTGGCATCCAGTGAAAAGGAGCAGTCATGGGCCGACGTCGAGAGAATACCACGTTTATGAGGCTGAATGGAGGGCACTGACGAGCAGCCAGAGGGAGGCGGGTGAGGACACAGAGAGGGACACTGTGTGAAAATGCCCACTGGACTGAGGAGGCTGCTGGGTGGAGCAGGGTCAGGCGGAGGCAAGCCCACACGCCAAGCATGATGGTCAGGGAGTGATGCCCCGAGGAACGGGCTCAGTGACCTCAGGGACCGTCTGGATGGAGGTGGCCGCTGTGGCGGGAAAGGACAAGGGGACCAGAACGGGGCGGGGGGGGGGAGGGAACTGTACGTGCTCCCCACTTTAAAGCTGGGAAGAACACTTTTGCAGAAGAGGAAACAGAGGAGCCAAGAGCACATTCACTGGAAATCGGGACTTCCGTGCCCCAAAGCCCTGCCTGGCAGGGGACCACAACCCTCCGGCCCACAGCTCTGCGCCTCCCACCCCGGGCCCCGGGCCCTCGCCGGTGACAACACTGCACAGTCACCAAGGTGAAACACGGGTTCTCCAGCCGATGGACCTCTGCTCTGCTCCCAGTCCCACCTTACCTGACATCCGCACACCTCAACCAGGCAGGTGTGGGCATGACCGAGCCGTCCCCCGAGCCGTGCAAACCTAGCTCCCACAGAGGCCGGCAGCACAGAGCAGGCCCCACAGGATGGAATGGCTCCTCCACACCCAGCTGCTTCAGCGTTCCTCTCTAAAGAACCAGAGTCCTCCTATCCTGGCCCTGCCGTGGAAAGGAGCGCACAGAGGCTCCAGGGCCCACGTGTGTCTGCCAACAGGGCTTGGTTACGTGGATGAGACTAGGACGAAGGCACAGCCGCCGCTCGGCTTTCCTGCGGGACGCCTGTCTTCCCTTGTTCAGGACTGCCTTTGCCAAGTCTCAGTTACCTACCTAGGGAGTGGGCCGGGAAAGGACGCCCACGAGCCGGCCAGGGCAGGCCAGAGCTCTGTCCCGGGGAGAGGTGATCAACGCAGAGCAGCCTCAAGTGCGGGCTCCCGCTGCTGCAGGGAGCCTGGAGACCCCTCCTCAGGCCTGTCCCTCCCGCCCCCATTCACAGTGCAGGTCAGGGCTCTTTACCTCCGCACTGCCGCCACTTGAGAGCGGATACGTTATCCTGTGCCTTGAAGGATGTTCGGCAGCATCCGTTTGCCACCCACGAGAGGACAGGAGCAATCCCACCAACAAGCTGTGACAGTCAATGTCTCCAAACATTGACAAATGTCCCCTGAGGGACAAAACCGCATCCCCCACCCCCACCCCAAGAGCTACTGCTTGGGACCAGCAAGCTTCTCTGTCACCCTCCTCCACTCCCCAACTCCCACATGATCCCGCCCCTGCTGCCTAGCCCCTCTCGCCTGCCAACACTGCAAAGCCAGCTCAGTGACACCACACAGCGGGGACAGCTCAGGGGACCGCAGTGCAGGGCAACATGCCCCCCCCACCACGGCGACTTTAGGGCACCTCACATTCCTGCCTCCCACCCAACGTACTGAGTCAGAATCTGGGAGGGAGGTACAGGACGCCTCAGAGCTGAGAGCAGCGGGGAGAGGCCCAGGGCCACGCTCTGACCTTACCACCCAGCTGCACTTGATTTGGAGTTAGGAACGTCAGAGGTGCAGCCATCATCCAGGGCCCCCCGCGACAAACCTCCCCTCCAGTCCCAGGGGAGCCTAGAACAGCTTGGGGTGGGGGGTGGGCGGGCAGGGAGATGTGACCTAAGCAATTTGGAGGCCAGACTTTAAATCATGCTACTCCGACCATTAAATATGATCTTTACAAACCTTTATTTAAGAAAGAAGATGAGGTAATTATGAAAATACAACATACTCAACAGTACAGAGAGTACAATCCCAAGGTTAAAAAAACGAAGTATGCCCCAGTATTAACAAGACTATCTGAGTGCAAGGATTATGGCTAATTTTTCCTGCTTCCTTACATCATCAGTAACTTCCACATGTCCTACAGTTAATTACTCATAGCGACACATGACTGCCAACCCTTCCAAGGGAGGCCAGGGGACAGGCGTCCCAGGCTCACCCCCACAGCCGGGGCCCAAGCCCAGGTTAGACCTCGAGTGCCTCGCCCCACCTCCGCCTACCGGCCTTCCCTCTCAGAGCCACCCTTCCGGCACCCAAGCACCTCAGGAGAGCCTGGTGTGCATCGTGCGCGGGGTGACAGGCCTGCCGCCTAATCCTCCGGCCTCTCCCTTTCCTTCTTTCCTCACCCGATCCCACCAGCTCCTGGGGCTTGCGCACTCAGCTCTGGATCCTGCCCTGAAGGCACTCTGGGCAGTCTGGCACCAGTGGGCCTGATACACATCCTTTTGTGCTTCCAGGGAGAGGATTTGCCCTTTGCAAGTGACCAGGGAAAAGGGGAGGTGTGGGTGCTGCAGGAGGGATATTCACGTAGCTACCTAGAGCCTGGATAGCCGTGAAGCTCTTTCGGAGACTGCTTTCACTGTAGAAAGGAAGAAACCCTCAAACCTGTTGGGTCTCCAGCAGTCTGGAAACAAACCATGGGTAAGAGGGCCGTTCTGAGGACTGGGTCCATCGGCCGTCCGCAACTCACACCTCCTCACCGGCTGGGCAGTCCCATCAGCTGGGGTGCTCTGGCCACTCTGGAATCCACGAGAAAGTACCGACCCCAAGAAGACTGGTGCGTGCGTGTGTGCATACGCTTCCCTCTTAACACGGCTACTCTACTTCAGGGCTTCTTTCTTCTACAGTGAAAGCAACTGTGGCAAAAAGCTTCCATAGCTTAGCAGGCCCTAGCTGGTTGAGCAGATTTCCCACCTGCCAGCACCCATGCCTCTTCTTGTCCCTCGTCACTTTTTGAGAAAGCAGAGCTCTTAAGGGCACGAGACGTACACGGACAAGTTGCACGGGCCCTTACTACCCACCAACACTGCGAAAGGGCGCTGTGGCTTAGAGAAGTGTGTAGTACAACTTCCAGTCACTTCTGGACATAGTTAACCTTTCCTATGCACAAACTGCTAGAAATGAATGAAGCAATGGGTGATGGAAAAACATCATCTCCCTGGGGGAAAAGGCAACCTGTCAAGAATTGAGAAACTGTCCTTATTCCTTCCAAACAGGTTTAGGACTCTGGCCATCCCCGTCTAACGCCCTAGAGTGCACATTCTGCTCTCCCCCCTGAGCCCAGGCACAGTTCCCACAGGCAGACTTTCAGGGAGTCAGACGGAGGTCCGCCTTGCTGGTCTGCTCCCCCTCGGCCAGGTCTCCACGGGGGAAGAGGAGGGGAGGGGCGGTGTAGTTGGGGAAATTCTCCAGGTTGGTCTTCAAGAAGAGGAGACGCTCAACGGTCTCCACTGGGAGAGGGGCGCTGGGCTGCACAAAGGCAGGGCTGTCCAGGGAGGCACAGACACTTCCAGAGAAGGCCCCTGTTGGGGGACAGGACAGATAGACAGTGGCCAGCCTTGCCAGAGCTGGCCAGACCTCCTGCCTCTTCTCCCAGTAAACCAGCGGGTCCTCCTGGGCACCAATCGTCTCATTTTCACGCAGGTACTTCTTGACGATGATGCTGGCCAGGTGGCTCTCGGTGGACAGGGAGGCCCCGCTTCTCTTGGACGCCAGCAGCCCCACACTTTCCAGCTGCTCCAGCAAGCTCCTCTCCTTCTGGCCGAGCAGCAGAGACCCAGAGCTGCTTCTGTGTGCAGGCTCTTTCTGGCCCTTCCCCTCGGCCCCAAGGCTCCTGGCGCCCGCACGCATGCTCTTGGGGCTGTGCGGGGAGGGGGAGGGAGGCAAGGAGTATTCGGACACCATGATCTCCTTCACCTTGTACACGAGAACTTGCTTCCAGTGGTCGATGTCAGCCCCCGTGGGCAGGATGGCCTCGATCTTGCCCTTGAAGCGGGGGTCAAGCAGGGTCGCCAGCACGAACTCCTTGCGGTGGAAGAGCTCGTTGAGCCGGCAGTCTGTGGCGAGCTGCAGGGCCAAGCCCTTGGCCAGCCGGACGGCGGCACCCACCTCCGCACCGCCCTGCTCCTCCAAGTGCCCCTGCACCTGCTCCAGGAGGATGTGCAGGTAACGGAGCTGCGGCAGCACTTGGCTCAAGGACGCCTGCGCGGCGCTCGCCTCCCGGACCGCCGTCTGGAAGGGCTGCAGGAGCGTGACCAGACTGTCCGTCAGGCTCCAGAACGCGGGCGACAGGGCGGCGCCGCCCTTGCCCAGCTGGTGCTTCGCCTCGTACTCCCGCAGCGGCCGCTGCTGCGCCACCAGCCACTCCATCAAGCGGTAGGCGGACCCCCAGTGGTCTGAGAGCTCCCAAAAGGGCTGGTGGGCCGGGAGGCCGCACTGCCGCTGCAGCCGGGTCAGGAGGCGCCGGGCCCCTGCAGAGCCTTGGAAATGGCTGCAGATGGCCCTGACCGTACCCAGGACGATCTGGACGCTCTGATGGTGACTCAGGAAGTTTGTCACCAGGGAGTCGAGGCAGTGGGCAAAGCAGGGGAGGTGGGTGTAGCCCTCCGTCCTCACTGCCTGCTCCAGGCTGAGGCAGCTGCCCGATACCAGGAAGCCGGGTCGCAGGGAGCTTCGGCTGAGCCACAGGCTCACCTGCTCCCGCAGCTCCCGCTGCCTCTCCTCTGCAGGGCTCTCCCGGGGCAGGCCTCGAACCCAGAGCACGGCGTGCTTCCTCGGGCTCTCCGCTGCCGCCAGCCGAGCGCCCGGCCGTATCGCTCCCCAGTGGGCACTGACGGCCACATAGTCCACATCTGCGTCCTGGGCGGCAGCGGACATGGTGAGGTGGACGCAGCTGCCCTTGGCCCACTGCATCTCCCGACACACCTGCTCACCGACCGCTTCACGGAGCAGAGGCAAGGCTTTATCGGAGAAGAAGGCCGGAGGCGGCACGCGGTAGCAAGGGTCGGCCTGGGCCATAAACCTTCTGAAAGGCAGAGACGAAACAAAGGAGAGCGGCAACGCCAGGCCACAGAGCAACTCCGCGATGCCGTGGTTCCAGGCCTGCGCTCGGGGCGGGCAGGGGGCAGCGGCGCCACCCTGGCCCTCCGTGACCGCCAGCGGGAGCGCGGCAGGTTCATCTTTGGTGGAAGCGGGCAAGAGTGGTGGAGCCGGGAACAGCTGCTCGGGGGAGGCATCGGGGCAGCGTCCTGGCGAGGGGAGCCCCTCGGGGGCAAGGCTAGCGGCGCTGGCGGGCAGGCCCTTGTGCTTCTTGTCCCCAGTCCCTCCCCTCTTCTCCCCTGGGCTGGCTGCGGTCGGCCTTCTCTCTCTCTCCAGCCCATGCTTACTCACCAAGTGGTGGACCAGGCCTGAGGCCTGGAAATGCCCCTTCAATTTGCCGTGCCTGACACTGGCATGACACAGAGTGCAGGGGACAGGGCAGACGTTCTTGCAGTCAGTGGTAAAGAGCTGTCTGATATCGGACGCGGGCTTCGGACCCACAGCATCCAGAGCGCCGGAGGAATGCCTGGGGAAGGCCCAGCCCTTGGTCTCTGCCTTCAGAGTCCTGACCAGCTTCTTCAGGCAGGGCGGCTTCTGGAGGCTCACCAGGGATGATGTCTCCCCGACAGCAGCAAGCAAATGCCTCTTCTTCCACTTCTTGAGGCGCCGCACCTCCCTGGCCAGATGGGCTATGAGGACGTCAGCCTGCTTTACCTTCTCGCTCTCAATGGGCTGGCCCACCTTGGACCTGTCCGGACTGGCCGCCTGGACCGGCGCTGGGGTCAAGGGGGACTGGCCAGAGCTGAGCACTGGGTCTCTCGACTTCTTCAGTGTCAGCTCTCCCTCCTCTCTCTGTCCACGTGCCTTCTGTTTGGACACCTTCTTCTCAGGCTGCCCAGGGGGCTCCGGCCCAAGCACAGATTTGAGGCTATAGAGGCCAGAGTCTCCCTTCGGCTTATTCTGCCCAGGGCTGGCCAGGCACTTTGTATGGGAGGCAGCCGCGTAAAGATCAGGGCTCCCCAGGGAGCAGGCTTTTCTCTTCTCGCTGTAGACATGGAGGCCCAGGGTGCCTTCTTCCTGCTCCTCCAGGAAAACTTGGCCAGGTAACGGGACCGACGAGGAACTGGGGAGGGGATAAGGTCTCTTCCTTGGTAGGGGCAGATCCCTCTCACTCCCCTTTGGGGATACAGAGGATCTGATTTTCCTGTGACCACTGACGGCCCTCTCTTCTATGTCTACAAACTCTAGTTTAACCTCAGTCTCCAGCAGGCGCCCCCCAGCACCCCAGCCAAGTCCGTGAGAGGTATTGGTAGCTCTGGTGTGAAACTTGGAGCTAGGAGAAGCCAGGGGAGCAGCCGGGCTCCTGGGTCTGGTCACAGAGGAGTCAGCACACACAGGCGGCTCCAGCCCCACTGATCCTGAAGGTGTATGTCTCTTGGGGGGCTTCCTGAGTGTTTCTACTTCCAACATGCTTGGGAACTTGGGGGAAATGAGAAGATGGGTGCAGGCTGCAAAGCAAGATGAAAAGAATGGCTCTCAGCTGCCCTACTCAACTCTGGGGACCATGAGGGGGAAGGCAAGGCTGGAGGGGAGAGGAGCGAGCAGAAGATGCAGGCGTGGTGAGATCCTAGGAAATCAGCCCCAGGACAAAACTCTCAAGACCACAACCTCCTTGGTGAGGGCTGGCATTCACTCCTGCAGACTGGATGGAGCGGCCCTCGACAGGAATCCCCACAGCCCTCTGTACCTTAGCGGGCTCAACATCCCTCTGTGCCAAGCTAACTGAGGTTTCTCTCTTTTCTTTCCATGTTCACTGAGAATCTAGCAGGCACGTGGCAAGTTTCCTTTGTTGCGGATACACTAGAAGACAGGCAAAGCCCCCGTGTGACCGTGGCTTCCAGGCTGCCTGGCGAGACAGACGTGAATAAAAGACTCGTGCTCACATCATGGAAAGCTAGAGCCGCCGTGCAGCTGTGAAGGAGCGACACTTGCAGTTGTGAGACCCCAAGGAGGGGACCGACCTCGCCAAGATGTCAGGCAGGTTTCCCTGGAAGAGGTGCAAGTGCCAGGTGCTGTAAGCTCAGGCCAGGAGGGAGTGGAGCCTAGGTCTCTGCAGCCCGCGCACCTGGGCTGTACCTGTCACCCAGCAGGGCACCAGAAGTAGGTCACGATACCAGGTACTCGGCAGTGACGCCACCAGCGGCCTTGCCAGATCTTTTGCAGTTCTTTGTCTAGAAGTCAGCCTGCACTCAGAAACGCAGGACAGGAGCACAGAGCAGGACAGCCCCTAAGGCCAGAGACTCATGCCCCCTAGTGTCCTGTCACTCCTCTCTCCCTGTCCCAGAGAGACTCCTGAAGGGCTGCTCACACTTCCTCACCTCCCACTCCCCTCGAAGCCTGCTTTTGCCAAGGCCACCAGCGTCCCCCTTGGCACCTCCTCCAATGGACTTCTCTGCAAGCGCTGGGCTGCCGGCCCACATCCTCTGTTTGGAACGCCACCTTCCTGTGGCCCTGGAGCACCCCACGTTCTTGGTTTTCCTCTCACCTGCAACTCCTTTGCAGTCTCTGGTCTGGTCCCTCTTCCTCCCGCCTGTTCCTTCCTGTTGTTGCCCATGGTTCCTGCCCAAGCCCCGTATCTCATTCTGCACACCCTCTCCAAATGGGGCTGCGTTCACACACTGACACACGGGCCTCTGTCTGGCTCTGAGACCTCTCTTCAGCTTCCCCTCTTCCACCTGCTCTTCCTACGGTCACCGCAATCTCGTCAACGGGACAGCTGTTCGCCCAGATGCTCCGACCCCAAGCCAAGGCACAATCCCGAACTCCCTTCCCTTGCTCGTTCTCCCAGAGATTAGGTCACATGCAGATCCAGGCACAACAGAAAAGAGACACAAAGAAGTCAGAAAAAAAGTATGTGGAAAAGGAAGGAAAGGAAAAGCCCAGCGCTAGAATGTGTTTCTCTGGACAAAGGGAGAGTCATAGGAAGGTGACCTAACAGCCCCACCACACGCATCGAAAAGCAAGTGGGCTTCGTCTCCTCACACCAGAATGACATATAGGCTCAACAAGATTTAAAACCAGTACGTTCTGACACTGAGTGATGTTCAACATTAAGAAGAATCACCAGGGAGGGCAGGGATGGCCCGCCTTTACAGGTGGCAAGCCCAGAGGCAGCTCCAGGAAGATTCTGCCCGTGGAGGAGGGGGGGCAACGTGATGCTCATGCTGAGCCCCCATCTCAGAAGGACCAGAGGCATCACCTCGGGCCCACTGCCCAGGAACTCAGCCGCCACACCAAACGTCTGACCTCCACGGGGCACTGTGGATGGGCCGGACGAGGTCTCCAATGAGATGGGAGACACCGTCCTGGTCCCAGAAGTGCCCTGAGATCTCAGAACTGGAGTGGGCTTACCTCAGTCTGATCTTATGACTGAAGAACTGGAAATCCAGAGTGGGAGCGTGATGATCAGTGGCAGAGCGGAAGAGCAGAGCTGGCTATAGGCCTCCAGAAGCAGTCTGCAGGCGTCATCCCCACTGAGAACTCAGAGCAGGCTACTGAAACCAGGCCCGTGCCAGACCTGCCTCACTGGTGACGGCCGAGGAAAGGGAAAAACCTGTGTGTTAGGACTGCAGCCGGGGCCACACCAATCCCATTCTGTTCTCCAATTAGCCTTGTCCCATCCGCACATCTGTTTTCTGTAGATACTCTCCATCCACTCGACTATGTAACAAGAGTTCCTCAGATACCTACCATCAGCCAGCACTGTGCCCTAAAGACACACATACAGGACAGGAAGCGCCCGGCTGGTGCTCGGGGCTCAGGACAAGAAGACAACTTGGAAGTGGGTCCGTGACGCCAGAGCGAGGCAAGGGGTGTGTGTGCCATGGAGGCCGGGCCTCAGGCTGACCTATGGATAAAATGAATCTATGACACTGGACTTTAGATTCTGTCTTGTGACAGAATCACTTACCTTAGGCTACGTTTCAGGATCCTCAACTCCTAACGGGCTCCCTGGGTAGATCTGGGGTCTTGTGCGATCACTGGCAGCGACAGTCATACCACTGCTCTCCCTTCCACTGAAGCACAGCGGGATGATGACTACGAGGCTGACGCCGTGGAGAGCCTCTACGTGAATCTAAAATGTAAAATTTGAAAAGAGAATCATTCCAAGACTCCAATACTTTGATTATTAGTAAGAAGTTACTGGTGACGTTTCTCACCATAGATGACATACGCACACCTGAGGACAGCTACAAGATGGAGACCCCCAAGGTACCCAGCAGGCAGCAGTCAGGAGAGCCGCTGCGGGGCCCTGAGAAGCAGGCCCAGCACCGGGAAGCAGGAGGCGAGGAGGACTGGAGCAGGTAACGGCAGAGGGACGGAGGCAGCGGGGACAGTTTGGAGAGCTATTTAGGAGGCAGACTATGCTTGAGTTCCGATGCGGGGGAGAACCAGGGGATAGAGAAGGACTCCCTCGTGATCCCATTTACTAACACAGTTCACTTTTGAATATATCGACTTGAGGTTCTTCTGGAACAAGCCTTTACAAGTACATGTAACAGATACAGGGTCAGGGATGCAGGGCACAGGCGGTGAGCGGGTTTATCTCTGGAGATGAGAAAGTATCTATTTTTTCTGAGAGCAAAGAAGGAAGGCAGGCTGTGGTGCCAGGCAAGCCCCTGAGTGCGGGTGGGGGAAGAAGTGCGGCAGTTCATGCCCTGGAGCCTACAGATTTCCAAGGGGAAGGTATGTGTCTCCAGAGGGAGCAGCCTGCTGGCTTAGCCCGAGATGGGAGGTGCCTCAACACTTACATGTGTGCCAGCTGCATGGATTAGGGGCTTCCTTCCAACCACTCTTAGCAGCCCTTTTCCCATGGGCACGCCCAGAAGGAAAGGAGCCACTTCTCTGTTGCTCCCGTGCCTGCCTCACCCCAGAGGCTTGTGCAGAGCTCTGCCCACCCAGGGCATCCCATAACTATGGCACACCTTTCCCTGAGTTTCCACTGCCCAGTCCCCCTCCTGTCTCAGCTCCTGCACTGTCTATCCATCCCAGACCCCAGGAGATCGCAAAGTGCTTGCTGGGCCCTCAAGTCCTGGGCTTCTCATCCCCCCACCCACTCACCTGTGAGGAGAGGAAAGGTGGTGAGGAGAAGAATGGGAGGAGAGGCACATGTGGAAGGAAAAGAGTAGAGCAAACTACTATATATTTTTGGGGTTTGACGCACATGCAAACTCTAAGTGACATGTAATAATCGTGCATCACTGGATTTCACGTTATGCAAAAGTGACAAAACGAGACCTATTTTAAAGTACACCCCAGGAGAACCCTTTGCTCTTTTCTGTGAGGCTACTTTCCATAAAGGATTGAGAGCATGAAGTCCACGGCCGGTGTACGTGGGCTGAAATCCTGGCTGCCCCCCAACAGCTCTGATCCTGCACTAGCCGGCCTCGGCTTTTTCATCGACACCACAGGGACTACAGCACCCACCCCCTAGGCTTAAGTGAGCTAAAACACGTACACGAGTGTTCCGGGGCGGTCCCTGGCACAGAGCGCCGTGCTGGACACGAACCACTGTCCAGTACAGGCTGCCTCACTGGGCGTGTTTTAGGCGCGGGGCACTGGGAACGGGCGGGCGGCTAGCCTGGGAGGGACCCAGCCGGGCCGTCCGAGGGGCGGGGCGGGACAGGCCAGGGCGCCCCGGTCCGTGAAATGGCACCGAAACGCCCCCTCCCCGGCTTACCTAGGCCCGCCGAGACCACGCACCCCAAGCTGCGAAGCCAGGTGCGACTCCCGCCACAGCCGACAGCCCCAAGGCAGTCGGCAGTGACCAGCCACCTCCCCGCCGGCCACCGCGTTTCCCCCGCTAGCCGCTGCGGGAGCCTCCGGAGCCCGAGGAGGGAGCGCGGGTTCCGGGACGCGCAAGGGCTACTTCCGGGAGCGACCCTCACCCACCCCTGCCTGCGGATGGTAAGCTCCTCCCGCTGGCAGCCAGCCCCCAGGGCGCAGGCGCGGCGGCGACGGCCGGAAGCGATGGGATTGCACCGACTGCCCGCCGGAAGTCGCGTGGTATTTTCGCCGTGACTGGGACTCCTCTATACTAATTTTTTTTTTAATTTTATTTTATTATGTTAGTCACCATTCATTACATCATTAGTTTTTTGATGTAGTGTTCCATGATTCATTGTTTGCATATAACACCCTGTGCTCCATTCAATATGTGCCCTCCTTAATACCCATCACCAGGCTAACCCCTCCCCCCACCCCCTCCCCTCTAGAACCCTCAGTTTGTTTCTCAGAGTCCATCGTCTCTCATGGTTCTCTCATGGTTCGTCCCTCCGTACTAAGTTAATAGCGCTGGTTAAGCGGTGTTAGTCTTTCTCCTCTAACCGATCTCCAGGGTCCCTTCCCACCCGGCTCCCTGAGCCCGGGAAATTTGTGGGACTGCGACCAGCGTCTGGCGCGCACGCGCAGACAGAAGACAGCCCCAACCCCCACCCCCGCCCAACAACTGTAATGGTCCTCCCGACAGAGTCTCTTCCAGCCTGGAAGACTCACCAGCTTTTCAGGAAGCCCTCCCACGGTGTCTCCCCGGGCAGTTGCCCGCTGCTTGCTGATGCCGCGAAGGCCTCGCCCACGACCCAGGGGACGTCCCTGCCCGCGTCCCCTGGGGCGCTCTCTGTCACCTCCCCAAACTGAACTGTTCAGGGGCCACAGAGGCCGCGTTCCCTGGGCTGAGCAGAGACGGATCCTCCCCACTCCCCCACCCCCCAAAGTGCCCACGTCTTGTCTGGCAGGTTACCTTGCGCTTCTTTCCACCTCTGGAGTCAGACGCATAGAAGGACCGAGCCTGGGGTCACTATCAGGCCCTGAGCGGTCCTACCTATTCATCTTCCCGGGGATGGTCTCGTTTTTTCCCTCTCCTTACAGCGCCCCTCCTCTGGCCCCAGGCAAATCAACTCCAGGCCGGGTCAGTCCTCCAGTTTGGGCTAAAACCAGGACCTCTGCAACAAGAACATACATCTTAACAGTTTTTGGAGTCATTTTTAATCTTTCTTGATTCTCTCCATGCCTCAGAGATGTCTCTGTGCCAGCATCATTGTTTTCCTTTCTGTGGCTTTGCAAATCGTGACTATCATACTTCCAAATACCTGGGAGTATCCCTCTTAATACTATTTTTTTCAGTAATTTCCTGGTTATTTCTTGCCATGTTTATTTTTTCCTGAGAACTTGAAAATAAGGATGTGTATTCTAGTAACTTCCTCCCCTCCCCCAAATCTTTAGTGTTTTCATTGATACTGCATGTGTAAGTTATGTCATGGATGTTTGACAGGAAACATAGAAATGCAGGCTCCAGGTATCTTTCATGGCCCTCAATCCCAGGTCCTATCAGAATGCTCACAGTGCTTGCCACTTCCTTTTCCACAGAGTGGATCAGCAGGCTGTCCGTGACGGGAATAAAAACAGGCAAAGGCAGCTGAGATCCTGGCAGAGTAAAGAGTGGCATGGAACTAACGTATATAAAATTAATGTGATTAAGGGCTCCCACTTACTGGTGAGCCACTCACTTTCATCCATTCTCTTGGCTCATATTCACAATCTCTATGAGGCAGGCACTATTATTACTACACCAACTGAGCAATAAAACTGAAGATCATAAAGATTAAGTAACTTTCACTCAACTAACAGGCGGTGGAATAAGAATTTGAACCCAGGCAGCCCAGTTCTTGCTTGTGCACTCTCAACCTTGACACAGCTGAGCTGCTCAGGCAAGGTAAAGGGCTTCTGGGAGGCTGGGCAGAAAGAACAAAGAGAAAAATATGCTTGCTGAATCAAATCCTGCAGACCAAGGACACAGCTGTTGCACCTGGTATCACAACTGATCAAGGTCACAGCATCTGCATTTATCTTTCCAGGCCCAATGTTCTTGCTGTGTGAGCGCCGGTACAGAAACTGACCACCTCAGTGTCTCCCAGGTCTTTGTCAGGGCTGACCTTGACCTGAAAGACTGACCTTTTCAGATGAAGGGAAGAGCCTTGCTGCTATCACAACCCTTAATCCCAAGGTTAAGGAGCCAAGGTGGTAGTTCCCGTGAGCTTCTGATAATATCCATTCTAACCATCCCACCTACGATTTTTGGCGGAAGATGGTGGCAGAGTGATCTCAAGGTTCTACTGGGCTCAATGCAACACCAGAGCTCCCTCACTCACTTGGCCTCCGATGAGCCACCAGCTTATTGCTGGACTGCATAGCACTGGGACTAGGGTCTGCTCAGATTCCCAATAATCCCCTAAAGCTTGGGTGCTTCCTTCTCCCCAGGTGTGGTCTGCAGGTCAGGAGCTCCAGGTCCTGCCGCAAAAGGCACACAGGGCACCTGACGCTCAGGATATCAGCTGCACTCAAGCTTTCCAACCCCCTTTCACAGGAGCTCTGGGTTGATAAACTGATTAAAACATATCAATCACCTGAGTGGTTGATTCTAGGGCAGTGGTTCCCAATATACGAGTGGGGAGGACTTTGCCCCCATTTCAAAATGGCTAGAGACATAGATGGTTGTCAACTAGGAGCTGGGAGAAGGGATCTACTGGCATCTGGTGAGTAGAGGTCTGGGGTGCTGTTAAACATCCTCAACGCAGGGCAGTAGCCCTGGCCCCCAACAGTTATCTAGCCCAAACTATGGATAGGGCCGAAGTTGGAAAACCCTCTCTAGAGGGTCTCAGCTAGCAGAAGAACCCTTGGGAGGCTTGTTTAAAATGCAAAGTCCTGAGTCTCATCTGTGACATTCGAATCCAGCAGGCTTTGGAAGGGGACCCAGGAATCCGCATTTTCAAGCACAGCAGATAATTCTATTACGTGGACTGTATTCCATCCTGATTCCAAAACTCTGGTCCCTAGACCTGTGTGGGCCTGCCTAAGAACCACCCAGAGTGCACATTACAAGTCTGGGATCTTCACTCCATCCCTGGAGATTCTGTTGTACGCTATGTAGTTGGGTCCTAGCATTCGATGGGTTTGTTTTGTTCTGAGTGATGTCTACACAGGTTCATTAACACAGGAAGTGGTCTGAGTTAGGCAAGACTTGGGTCATCTGCCCTCACTTTTCTGGTACTACATGTGAAGCAAAACTCTGGTGGCTGCCAACTGACTTTGTTCCGGGAAACCCCAAGGTTTATAAACAAACGTCACTTCCAAGCACACAGACATGGAGCTTATAACCACTCCCACTGGCTTTCACCTCGGCTCCTCACATTCCCACTGTTACTAACTACCCTAATTCTGTTCCAAGCAACTGAAACTCACCAAGGGGCATTAGAGTCTTCATCAAGGAGGGGTAACTCTGTGGCCTCCAGTAAGGGTACACTTCTGTTTGTATCTCCTCTCCCCCGTTCCGAATCTGGGCTGATGGTGTCCCTTCTATAGACTGGAATATGCCAGATCCCGAAGGGATGCTGAGGTGGGAAAAAGGCACACAAGATTGCCTGCAAGGTTGGCATCAGAACAGCAAGTTGGCAAGTTTCCTTAGCTCCTTGCCCTTTGGTTTTCCCAAGCAGTGCCTGGCACCTACAACTGCTCAGTAAACATTAGCCGTGGGCATTCGTACATATCCTTGAAGGACATTTCACCCGGGCTGTGGTCTCCTCTGGAGAATTGTCCCTGCCCCCCCCCACCCCCGCCACTTACAGCCATGTTCTAAGGCCACCACCTCTAACATCGGTTGGAGGCATCCCCGGGGGTGGCATAAACGGGTCTCTGGAGGTGTAGATCCTTCGTTGGAGCACTGCCCTCTGTCGGCCACCTGTGTGTGTGCAACTTAGCTTACCTTGGCTGCCTTTTGTCTTCTCTCTGGGCTTATCCGATCCCAGGGTGGTTCCGAGGCTGTTTCCCCACGAGGTATGGTGCAGGGGTATCCTACTCTCTGCCACCACCCATCCGTACGGATCTTTTGCCTCCCATGTGGCGGGCAGTGGATGCGGGAAACTAACTGCAAAAGAACTGATCTCAGCACCTAATGCTTCAATCCAGACCCTGCACCAAGAGACTCAACCAACCTAGCGAGGCTTCAGACAGCCTAAGGCTGGATCCCTGCGACAGCGTAGCCCCGTTGAGTTCTTGTCTGAAAAAGCTCTGGGCTGTCAGAAGAACTTACTGTCTGTTCTAGCCAATACCTGACCACAGACCTCTGCCCTTCTGCCCTCTGCCCTTTCTTAGAGCATTTACTAAAAAGAACTGCTTCCAATCATGAATCCTTCCTCTGTCCCTGTGAGACATATGTGTATGGATCTCCCGCAATCCAGTAATGTCTTTCTCAAGGACCTGAGCCCCATTCCTCCGAAATGAAATCAGGAAGGATTGGGCCTTGGTCCCAGTCCCCGGTGGGAGACACAGCTGGCCTAGTGGCACTTCCACTGACCAATCCTTTGTGATCTCACTTTCCTGACTCTACCTGAGCCTCCGCTTACCCCTTCTCCCTCCTCCCTCGTTCTCCCTTTGAACTGCCCCTCACCTCAGCATAGATGGGACTGAGCTCGGATTTCCCTTGCCGTCAGTACTCACAGAATAAAACCTGCCTTCACCGCTTTAACTGATGCCCAGCTGTGTTTATGTTGGACAAATCCTGCTCACCTTGCAGTTTCTGCCTGGGGTGTGGGCATGAGAGCTTTGATAGGAACGCAATCCTCACCAAGTGGTGGTGGGACGGCATCAGATCCTGGGAGTCATGCACCCATGCTCTCGGCTGCTCTCCTCTGTCCCTGCCGTGCAGGCAGAACAGAGGGAATCGGTAGAAAAGTCACTGAGCTGGGGAAGGAGCTGCCAGTCCTGAGCTGCTCAGAGGTGGCCTGGAGAGCAGGGGACGCTCCCCAGGACTCCACTTGACCAGAGGGACAGACACACATCCTGGGAGAGTCTGAGAGGAGCTGCAGCAGTCCAACACCAGGGAAACTGAGAAGCCAGGGAAGGAAAACCGAGTGGGGAAAGCAACCATATGTCGCCCCCCCACCCCCAACCCTGGGCCTGGGCCCATGATCTTCACCATCCCTGAGCCGCTGGGGGAGCAGGGGTCCCAGGGGGATGGGCCTAGCTTAAGTTGCAGCAGCATGGATGGAGATGCCACGCAGCCTTACGGGGCATGTCCCCAGGCCCAGAGCCTGACCCGCAGGGACCCAGGAAAAGCGAGCCAAGAAGGTCCCCTCCTTGTATCGTTCCCTTTATCTCCCAAGGTCTTTCAGAGGGTCCCGCTGGCACTTGTCTTTCTCCCCTCCCCCTTGACTGCTTGGGAGGGGCCCTCTGACATGCTGGACCTTCCCTCCTCTTGAATCACTTCTGGGAACTCAGTGACAGTTACGGACACCCAGCTCCCCTCCTGCCTCCTTGAGAACCTCTTGTATCTTTATCTGCCCACCCTGTGATCACTGGCATTCCTGAACGTTCTTTCCCAGCCTTGTCTCACACTGCACTCCACCCCATGGCCTCAGGGACCATCTGTTATTTTATGCTGAAGACCCTCAACTCTTCAAACCCCTGACCTAACCGCTCACTGGACAGCTCCACGCGGATGCCCTGGACGCACCTGACTCGCCAGGAAACAGAGAAAACCACAGGCCACCGTTTCCCCTCTGAAACCTGCTCCTCTGTGGCCCCTCACGGAGCCCGGCCAGCCACCAGGACCAGGGGCCTCCTGATCTATTGCTCACCACAGGGTCCCCCACCCAGAGCAGTCCACATCCATCCCTGCCTCCCCCTCTCCCACAGCCCACAGGCTGGTCACCTTCAGCCCTAACGGGACCTTCCATCGGCCCACTCCCCTCATCCTCACCACCGTCCTCACCACCTCTCATCCGGCGCCCTATCGACAGGCTCCTGTCCATGACACACCCTATAGAAATCATTCTAGGGGCGCCTGGGTGGCTCAGACGTTAAGCGTCTGCCTTCGGCTCAGGTCATGATCCCAGGGTGCTGGGATCGAGCCCCGCATCGGGCTCCCTGCTCCGTGGGAAGCCTGCTTCTCCCTCTCCCCCTCCCCCTGCTTGTGTTCCCTCTCTCGCTGTGTCTCTCTCTGTCAAATAAATAAATAAAATCTTAAAAAAAAAAAAAAAGAAATCATTCTAGAAATCAAATAGAGTCACGTCACTCCCTTTCATGGCTTTGCACTGCCCTTTGGATCGATGCAAGCTCCTCAGATGGTGTCCAGGCCCTTGATGGTCTGGTCCCTCATTTGTCCCAGTGCCTCCTCCATGTGCCTCCCCACCCCTAAACCTCTTAAACTTCCACCCATGAACTACACTCCCTGGCCCTGGAGGGCCAGTCCCTTCTGCTCATTCTGTTCTAGCCCCCTGCAGGAAGCTGGTCACTGACCAGGGGCCGGGGAGCAGGCAGACGGGCGCGCTCAGGTATTTAGGAATGACGCAGGCCACGCTCTGGAGATCTGGGGGACCTGCTTTATTGCTCAGCCTCAGGAGCCCTGCACTCTGTATCTGGGGTACAGACGAGTGGTGGTCAGAGTTCTGCTTGAACAATCCCATGTCTTCCTTCTGCCAGGACTGCTTCTGGGCAGAACCCGGGACGGCTGTACCTTCTCCTTCAGGTCTCAGGAG
This sequence comes from Neomonachus schauinslandi, assembly GCF_002201575.2. NCBI lineage: Eukaryota > Metazoa > Chordata > Mammalia > Carnivora > Phocidae > Neomonachus > Neomonachus schauinslandi. Next base: position 99,229,282 of record NC_058414.1, on the reverse strand, counting down.
AATGTCATTTTCAGTGTCCACCATCCAGAGCTGCAGCTCCAAGCCTCCATCCCTGTGCCCCTCTCCTGTGCCCTCCAACCCACCCACTGAGCATGCGGGAATTGGGTGGACAGAGGTCCGGCAGCCAGCAAACTCAGCCTCAGCCAGGACTTGGCCACCACTCATGAGCCACTCGACATGGATCAGGTTTTCAGGACAACCCATCCTCAACATCCCCAGGAAAGGAGTCTGAAAGGGGGGTGAGGTGGAATGTCAAAGGGAGGCCCAAATCAAGAGCTCTGAAAGACAGGCCAAGCCCAGAACCAAGAAATCTACGTGGGAAGTATCGCAATTGACCACTGTTCCAAAGAAATGCCCACTAAATGGAATGTGATTCACATAAATACACTCAATAAATATTCAAGATTGGTGTCTTCCCCCAGGGAGGCAATGTGGTGGGGGTGGGAGGACCGGGGGGGAGGTGCACGAGGGCTCAGCCTCAACTCCCCTGGGAGGAGGGCACGGGCGGGGGTCCCGGGTTCCCTCTGGTCTGGTGCCTGCACATTCTGCCTTCCAGGCCTCATCAGGCCAGGCGCCCCTCTACCCTCACCGTCCGAGCGCAGAGCCCAGGCCACTCCAGGGCAGACAGGTCTGGGGCTGGCCTCAGGGGCCAGGATAGGCCCAGAGAGCCACAGTGGCACCCAAACCTCACCCACACCTGTCTCTCTTCATCCTAACTCCAGGCGACCTAGCTGCTGCTACTGGGTCAGGGGAGGGGACTCTGAAATCCACCCCACTGCTGTCAAATGAGGGAATCCAGGCCTGGGGCCGTGCTCAAGATGAGCCTCCAGGCAGCAGGGAGCCCACCCACAGAGGAGGGACCAAGACAGGGGAGGAAGGTGGAACAGCATATTCTAAGGAGATACAGCTTTCTGAGCAAGCCCATTTAAGTGACTATAAAGAATCCTAAACATACTGGCTTCAATCCCGACCCAAATCACTATGTTGCTTTTTGTGTGAATGTTTTTCCATTACTTCGACTTTTTCAGACATTTCACATCTATATGTGTCCGAAAATTAAAGAATCCCAGGAAAGGCCTTTGTGACACCCCGATCGGGTCTCTCCATCTCACGCGGAGGCAGGGATGCTTCCCAGGGCCGCACAGGACAGTGAGAGAGCTGGTGGGAACCAGCGGACTCCCCATCCGGGGCTTTCTCCCTGGTCCAGCCCGCCCCAGGCTTTGGGCATCCCGGGCTGGACACCCCTTCTGCCCAGGACAGGCTGCCTCATTTGTAAAAGGCAAGTCCCACCCGTGTCAGCTCCTGGCCGGGGTCTACCTGGGAGAGGCAGGGGCAGTTTGAGGGCTGGTATCTTCTGTTCCAGCCTGACTCAGCTGCAGGCTTCCTGAGGCCCAGACTGGATGGAGAAGGCAGGAGCTGCTAGAACCAGGCAGATCCTGGGGGAGGAAGCCATGGAGGGACCCAGATAGAGCTGTGAGGGTGGGGACAAAGGGGTCATCAGGGACAGGGCGGCCAAAGTCATCCAGAGAGCTGGGGCACCTGAAAAACACATCACATGAAGGGGTCACCTCCTTGCTGTGGAGACCCCCTCTCACCACCCCTTCTCACACCCTCCCTGGAGAACTTCCTTGTCCCTGTCTCTGCCCTGGCCTCTCAGCTCACTTCAGCTGTCCCTCTGTCCGATTGGTGTCTCACGGCCCTGTGCCCCAGTGCTCCCTCCCTCAGAAGAGATTCTGCATCCCCGGCCACCGCCTCTGCAGCCCTGCAAACCCGCCGCTGTGGCTCGGCCCGACCTGCTTCCCCTGAGGACCCTGCTCTTCCCTCAATCCCTGCTGCCGTGCATGGCACCAGGCAGGAAGAAGATTAGGTGCTCTGCATCTTTTTCTTTTTTCCTTTTTTTGCCAAATAAACGCGTGCCTGAATCTAAACATGAACTCTTGGGGTGCCTGGGTGGCTCATCAGTTAAGCATCTGCCTTCCCAGAGTCCTGGGATCGAGTCCCACCTCGGGTTCCCTGCTTCTTCTTCTCCCTCTGCCTCTTCCCCACCCCCTGGCCCCCCAGCTTGTGCTCTCTCTCAAATAAAAAATAGAAAAAAATAAAATAAACATGAACTCTCATGACTGCCCTGCCTGGTCTCTTGCTGCACAGCAGTCCCCTTTCCCACCCGCAGGGCCTGGGCCCTCAGTACCTGGGGCCGAAGTGCCAGTGGTCACTCCCACAGGAAGCGCACGTACCAGATGGTCTCGTTCTTCAGCTGCGGCCCGAAAAGGGGGTTCAGCTGAGCCAGGATAGTGATGAGCCAGCTGCCAGGGACAGCACAGTGAGGGTGAGCCAGGTCACAGGAAGAACCCCACCCTCCGCACCCCGCACGCTGCCTCTGGTCACATGGCCAACCCAGCAGGTGGAGGGTCCGTGTGTGGGAGCGAAGGGCCCCTAGCCAGCACACGAGCTTGGCCTGGGAGCTTGTGGGTTCGGGCTTAGGTTTGGTTTGATGTTTTGTCGACTGATAAGACCCGAGTTGGGGCTGGGCTCTGGGATGAGAGAAGTAAGGCGGCTTCCAGAGGTATGCTGAAAGTGACTCCTGGCTGTGCCCTAGTATATCTCTGGTCTAGGCCTCCCCCAGCCTGCACCTGGGAGCAGACAGGACAGGTCCGACGGGAAGCATGTCAGAATCACCTACGTTTAGGAGCAAGAGGAAGGAACCACCTCCTGTGGAAGGCTGACGACCAGAGAGCCCCACTCTGAGGCCTGCTGAGGACAGGACAGGAGCTGGTCAGGCCCGTGAGCTTTCCAGGGACCGTCGGCGGGCTGCACATCCGGGGGTGGGGGGTCGGGCCCCACTGGCATGACTCTGTGTGCCCACGGTTGCAGGCCCCTGAAGACTCTAGAGGGGCACAGCTTCACATGCCTCACACAGGCCCCAGCGGTGCTCTATCTGGTGTCCTATCAGGAAGGCTCTAGCTGTTTCCCCTGAGTGCCCCCACGGAAGCTGTCAGAAACCACAGCCTGCTTATCATCTGCATGACCCCTGAGCTGATGTTTTGTAAACATGATTTCTAGGCCTAGCATTCTCTTAAGCTGCCCCACCTTGCCGCCTGTGTGCACCTGCTCTGCAGCCAGCCTCCCTTTCCCAGAGGTCCATACGGTGTTTGTAATTACGCACAGCCTGAGCGTATGCCTGTTCCCAGCCACCACCCGTTCTGTCCCGGTCTCTGAGCCAGCAGACCCCGGCCCCTCCGCGGCCCTCTCTGGGACCGATGAGGACATTCTCAAGCCCCGAAGGACCAAGAAACAGCATAACAGGCCTTAGAGACGCTCTGTCTGGGGAGAATTCTGAAAAACTATACACACCCATATATGTAAGCGGACATCTAAGAGTCACCATTATTTTTAACAAGTTTTATTTTTTTGTTGTTAATAGGAGGTAGTAACATTAGATAAAGTGAAAGGAGAGAACTGGCTAACAGGAATAAATAGTTGGTGATCCAATTAGATAAAACAGGTTTTAACTACAAAACGTACCCCAAATCTGAAAGCCCTCACGTAAAAAATTTTTGTTAAGTGCGGGCCTTATGCTATGTATTTTGAAAAATTTGGCAGACTTGAGAAATAATCCAGTCACTGTTATTTCTCAATTTATTATTCCAGTTACTTTTAAAACAACCCGTTACCTTTTAAAGAATCAGTAGTTCATCACGTCGTTACCTGTCCTATTTTTTTTTTTTTTAATTTTCCTGGATCATCAGTCTTCTTTTTTTTTTTTTTTTAAGATTTTTATTTATTTATTTGACAGAGAGAGACAGCGAGAGAGGGAACACAAGCAGGGGGAGCGGGAGAGGGAGAAGCAGGCTTCCCGCGGAGCAGGGAGCCCGATGCGGGGCTCGATCCCAGGACCCTGGGATCACGACCTGAGCTAAGGGCAGACGCCTAACGACTGAGCCACCCAGGCACCCCTTACCTGTCCTATTTTGACTGTTCTGAATTCAGAACACCCCAACTGTGCCAAGCCTACCCCATAAAAAGAGTGTATGAGACCCAGGATGATGGGAAGCCATAGAGGCTTCCAGAGGCTTGACTGATCACCGGAGAGCCTTCCCTAAAAACCAGAACTTGGACTTATTCCCTGGTTTGGCAGGTAGGATGATTTAAACATGGAGCAAGGTGACATGAAAGGACTCGGGGTGGAAGGAGGGGTGTCTTTTTTCATAACAGGGGAGGTGTTATGGTGAATGCCAGTTTTAGGAAGGGAACATCCGGACATTCGGGACCTGGACGCTGACTCCCTCACCCTGCCCAGGTCCTTGGCTCCCTTGCAACTCTTCGATATCCCCAGGGCCCCCTTCCCGAGTTTGAAGACTCCTGCCCATCTGGTGGTTCAAAACCGGCTACATCACAGATACCCAGGGGCGTGTATTCAAAATATGAACTCCTAAGTGCAGACTTGAAAACTGTGATTGAGTGGGCCTAGGGCGTGGCCCTGAAAGCTGTGTTTTACAGTCTCTCCAGGAGAGCCTGATGCCCGGACTGAGCTGGCTCACTGCATTCACTTCACTGCAGCCTATGGACGGGACAAAGCCTGTTCAGGTGGCACATTTGGAAGCAGACCCCAAAGTCCATGATTTCCAGCCCATGGCTTTCTCTGACGTCTCAAACTGCCTTCTCTCCTAGGCTTTAGAGACTCAGCCTTTCAAAAGTGGAATCTGTCACCACCAGGACAGAGGGGAGAGCAGGGCTGGGGAGAAAAGGGAAGATTTTGAGCCTGAGAGCAGTACTTACAAGAGGTAACAGCAGACCGCGGTGGCTACCAGCATGGTGATGATCACTCTGCAATGGAAGAGGCTGTCAGATCAGGATGGGTGGAACCAGCACCCTCCGAAGGCCTGGCCAGGGCCAGAGCTAAAGAGCTCCTGGTGTCGGCCCCTTTCCTGCTGGCCTTCCTGATGCCGCCTGAACACAGGAGGCTGAGTTCTATTCAGGGTGAGAATTGTAAGATGGAAGATAAAAACTCTAAGGGTCACCTTAGGGGAAGCCCACCTTGTCCACATCCAAGTTGTGTTACGAACTCCCTTCATCTCCCTTCTCCACACCCACGCTTTCCCCATCTTAATGCAGCACCACCACCACCCCCAGCTGCATCTGCAGCAACCCACCATGGAGTGGTGTCTGGAATGCAAACTTCATTGGGCAAGGGGACGGAAAACAGAAGCTGGCAAGAGGCAAGGAGACCGTGAGCCATTTCGAAGGCAGCGTGAGTGGTTATAAAGGGAGCAAGGACTAGCTACCTGTGTCCACCCGAAGAGGACTAGAGACAGAAGCTTAAGATGCAGCAGGAGAGGCTTCAGTTAGACAGAACTCACCAGGGTTTGCAGGAGAGGTGAGACACTAAAATGGTTCACAAAGTGATGCCGTGGGACCCCGGCCCTGCAGATCTTGAAGAACAGAGACCGCGCCCATACATCCAAGCAGCCTCCAGCCAAAGCTAAACCTAATCCAAACCAGGCCCCAGAGGCCCTGGTCTAAAGCACCTGAAAGTCAGTGCCAGAAAAATTACACTTGATCCATTCTTTGAACATTACTAAGCCTCCTGGTCTAGTCCCGTGCTGGGCACTGGGGTCTACAGTGGTGAAGGAGATAATCTTCCACCTAGAGGAACTTGTAATCAAGAGGAGAGAGCACTTCGTAAGAGGATAATATGATGCAGACACTGCTAAATAGTGCAAAAGATACAAAAATCTCCTAGGGGCCCTTCAAAAAACAGTAACACCGGCTAAAAATTATTCAATACATAATACGTGCCATGCGCTGTAAGGGTCTTACAAGCATAATCTCGGGTAACCCTCACAGCAGCCTTAAAAGGCAGGTATCAGCCTCATCCACATTTTACCTATGAAGAAAGTGAGGCTTGAAGGGGTAACATTCGCTCAAGGTCACTGCTGGTGAGGGGTGGACAAACCGCATCAGGCGCGGGTCATGGCCTCTAGCTTCACTGGCTGGAGGGGGGAGGGGGGAGGGCCCCTTGACTGCCTCCGGTGTCGGGCGGCTCGCCACCTTTCCAAAGCACCACCGGCTCTGCCCTTTGGCTCCGACCGCCTGCCTGTTCCGAGCTGAACGCGGCCGGTGCAGACACGCAGGAGTGCGGCGCCGGGCGCGCCTCGGCCCAGTGCTCACTGCACCGCCCGCCGCCGCCCGGGGAGGGGTCCGCAGGGAGGCCGGGCCCGCCCGCCATCCTTACCCGCGGTTGGGTCCTTTCGGCACGAACCAGGGCCCGGCGATGCCGATGAGGCCCCAGAACGTGGTGAAGATGATGACCGGGAGGGCGAAGGAATGAGCCGTCATGGCCGGGAGCGGGATGCCAGGCTGGGGCGCAGGGCCGAACTGCAGACGCTCGGGCGCGCGGGGTCCCCGCCGGGCAGTGGGCGCCGAGCATGCGCAGCAGGACCGGGCGGCCCAGGGGAGCGCGCACAGTCGCCCCCGCGCAGGCGCGAGCGCGTCACTGCGGCGGGGGCGGGCTTGCCGAGCGGCCCGATTTAGTTAGCTTCGATCAGCTTTTGATAAGCTTTGACCTGCGGGACTTACAGGACAGAGGCATGTGCCGAAATAAACTGTGCTTTATTCAGGTAGCAAAAGGTTGAGAATCAAACATGGTTTTTTAAACCTCATTTGCACCTCTTTGAAACCAGAAGAGGAGAGGACATCCCCTTGCCAATCACCCTGAGTATCCTTGGCTGACAGACACCTGCACGAGGCAATTGGCCAACCTTCACACCATCTTGCCAAATACTTAGCACCCTAGGAACTCCACGTGGCCTTGGGGGAAAAGCAAAGGTCTAGAGTAGGTTACTGAGATGTCTGGCGAGGACAGGGGGCCGAGGTCGTTCCCTCCCGCCTGGTCTCTATGGCTACTGGAATCAAACCATCGGTTATAATGCCGGTTAAAAGTCAGAACGTCAGACCCTGTGGGCAGCAGTTATGGGGTGTGGGTAGGATGGGGGGGAGTGCCAGGATCAGAACGTGGAGACGCTATGAAGATTACAGGAAGGAAGGGAGAGTGGAGGCGTAGCTAGGACTCTGGCCAAAGGCTTGCTCCTTCTATTCCCCGTGCCCTTCAGCTTTTGTCCTTGTGAGGCAAAAATAGGACGGCTCACCAACCAGGGTATCTCCAGGCCCTGGATTTGAAGCGCAGCGAGTGTCTTGAAACAAAACAAAGAGCTCGGGTTGGGTAACAGTCTCCGGTAAGGGTGCTCACCACGTGTCAGCCCTGGGTCCTGCACAAAAGGGTGGGTAGTCATCTTTGCCATTAGCTAGCATGCCTGCGCCCCACGAGAAATGTGGATAGTGCAAACCTCTATGATAAACAGCATTTTCAGTCACCCCCTCCAAGGGGCCCAGCCTTCCCAAAAGCTGGCATTGGAGGCTTCCTCAGAACATGGATGTGGAGGCTGGGTGCTTCCCTACCTGGCCTCCACCTCCACGCGGAGAGCAGCACAGGGAATTGTGTGTGTGAAACTCACACACAACACTGCTTGAGGAACTGGCCTCATGCTCTGAGGATTCTTAAAGAATGGGAGAGGCCACGGGGAGGAGGCTTGCCAGAAATTCACCTCAATTTGGAATCTAGGAATAGGGTGGGGCTGACAGTCCCCACTTTGAGGGGTCTTTCTCTCTTCCATCTCACCAATTCACACCCACAACACCTAGCCTCAGGCAGACTCCTGAACTCCCATAGAACCCTCTATGAATGGGGGAGGGAGGCCCGGGCTCCCATCTCCACAGTATGGCCAGAGCTGTAGCTGCAAGGGCCCACGGTATACCTCAGACCCTAGACCATGGGGCTGGGAGAGAGACATTTCCACAGGCTGAATAAAAGGCAGAGAGTGAGAGTGAATTCCTGGCCCACAGCTAAAGAAAACAGGAAGGCGATGGCATTAAGGCTAAGTGCTAAGGGTGGGTGGTGGGAAGGGAGAGTCAGAAACATCAGGAACCAGGGGGGACACTGGAGGAGAACAGACTGCTGGCTAAGGGCCAGACAACTTGTACTTGCAGCACAGGGCAGGGCCCCCAAGTGTGAGGCCGGGACGCACCACTTCCTGCCTGTCTAAAAGGCAGGGGGCAAACGATCCGTGGTTAGGAAGGCAGGACCTAGGCCCCACATCATCCCCACCAGATAAGCAGCCTAGGAACCTGCCAAAATGAAACTGCCCTGGAGGAGAAAGTGCTTTACTTCTGGGAGGCCGGAGAGATGGGGTGGGGGTCCTCAAGTTTGAGTGGGCCCACAAAGCTCTGGAGGATCCTGCGGACAATGGCCCATCCCTGAGCCCCGATCCTGCGGATCTGATCGGGCAGGTATGGGGGAGCACATTTAACAAGCACCCCTAGTGATTCCCAGGCTGGGTCCCAGAGCAACTTCGAGAAGAGTGGCACACTTTGGGAGCACCTCTTCCCATAGTAAGGACGTCGGTAGCAAGGGACAAGGACAAGGGCTGAAGGCAGCTAAGCCCACTCTGTGCCGCCCGAGGTCTGTTTTCAGGGAGCCGGAGACGCTGTCCATCCTGTGGCAGACCAGGAGCCAGCAGGCACTTGAATTCTCTGCTGCCATGTCATGGGGAGGGAAACTGAGGCACAGAAAAGAGGAAGGGATTAATTCTGGTTGAACCTCTGCCTGCAGCAGAGCTGGGCTGGATCACAAGCCTCCCCAGGGCAAGCTTGCACGTGTCCACTCCTCAGGAAGCCAGGCTCACGTCCAACACTGGAGCAGGTCACACAGAAGGGCTGCCACCGGTGAGAAGCAGCAGGCTCCCTCCCGGAAAGCCTTTCCTCCATGGTCCTGGGGCTATAGGAGGATGACCTCGAGTGCTTTGTGCAGAGGGTTTTGCTTGCCTCCTCCTAAGGGAGGCCCTGGGAGGAGGTAGAGAAATTCTCTGCTGTGAGTCTTCCGTCTGGAGTTGAGGCTTCCCTGCGTCTGCCATGGAGCCAGGCCAGTTGTCCCCCGAGCCTGGTCACCCTCTGCCCCTCCTCTGGTACCTGCTCTGTGCCCCTGCGGCCCCCCAACCATCCGCGGGGGCTGGGATGCTCCTTTAAGCCCCTCCTGCCAACAGTCTCTCCCACTTCAGAGAAGTCCTCTTGCTCCCAGAACATGGGGTGAAATCTTTGCTGATAGGATCATTTCCTGAAGCACCTTAAAGATGAATTTGAGATCGGAACCTTTCGGCCTATTTCAGCGCTGTGAGGTCACCGCTGCTTAGAGAGGGGCCTTGGTGAACAGGCTTGTGCTCCTGATTACCCTGCCTCTCTGGGAGGTGGGCTTAACTATCTTGTCACTGCCCCCTTCTGGTGTTTAGAGAGTCCCCCCAAACGAAGATTCTAGGGTAGCCTAGATTCTGCAGAGAGCCTGTCACCATGATTCCAAGGGGCAGGGCAGCAGGGGATCTCCAAGGCGATCCCTAGGAATCCTGCTCCTACGGGAGCTGTCAGGACAGCTCGGGGGCCTCTTGGCTGGTATGGGGGTACAGGAGTCTGTCGGGAGGGTCCATGATGCAGTCCTTCAGGATCTTCACTGGCTCCCTGTAGGATGGAATGGGTGGCTTCTGGGTCACAGCCTCCTCCATAAAGAGCGCCCCCATCTTCTCCTTCCTGAGCCCTGCTCCTTGTGCGAGAGGAAAGAGAACCCACAATTACACTGAGGGGAAAACAGATTGGATGATGATCCCCTTCCCAAGTCCAACTGCACCCCAAGGTATGCTCGGTGAGGAAGGCATGCAGAACAGGCTGGAGACGGGACAGGGGCTGCTCTGGGCAGGCCGGATCTAGTCTCGCTCTGGTCATCTCTCACCCTCAGGTGCAGGTCTCACCTGGGAACCTTCTATGAATGGGGGAGGGAGGCCCGGGCTCCCGTCTCCACGGTATGGCCAGAGCTCTGCCCTCCAGGGGACACATGGCAATGCCTGGAGACACTTTTGATAGCTACAGCTGGGTGAGTGCTATGGGGACCCAGTGAGTATGTAAGGGGTGCAGGTCAGGGATGCTCAAGATCCTACCACACATAGGCCAGGCCTCACAGTGAGGAATGATCCGACCTTCAGTGTCAACAGTGCTGAGGTTGAGAACCCTGCCTGGGAAAGAGGACCTTATCATATCAAATTGGGTAGTGTCCTCTATTTGCTTCAGATGTACCAGCCCCACTGCCCCGATGAGAACACACCTGAGAGTGTCTTTCTCCTTCACCCCCACAGGGCTGGATGTAGGGAGCAGTTCACGCAGCAAACGTGTGGGTGAAGGATGCACTGCCTGGCTCCCCACCTCGGCCCTCCCGGTCTCTTCTCTCCACTTCGACCCTGGGCCCCTCCCCTTGCTCAGCAACCGGATAGGGGCCACTCTGCTTCCTATGGAGCCTCTGTCAACCCTGAGACCCAGTCCACTGCTGACCACAGACTGGGCGGTAACCCACGAGAGCACAAGTGCTGGAAGGAGACCAGCAATAAGAAGGTGTCAAGGAAGAAGCTTCACTGCTGTCACTGGGAAGTAAAACATGAACAGCCTGGAGAAACTCTTTGGTTTTCATTTCAGTGACTACTTGAAAAGAGGAAAATGTCTTGCCTAAGACTCAGTAACTCACCTGCCATGTAACAGAACTTCCCCTCCAGCCGGGTCCCCACTCCAGCCCTCCAGCCTAGTGCTCCGAGGGGACTGTGAGGCGCCTCCGCACCCGGCATGCCCCAACCCTCTCCTCCACCTAGCACCTTCTTCACGGCACCTCTGACCTGCACTGACTTCTTCCCTCCGAAAGAGTCTACCCAGCCCCTCGGAGAATGTGCTGTCACTGCCCTAGCTTGTCCGGTGCTCTGGTTACTTCCTGTAGTGGGTGGACCTTTCCAGAATGCCACTGGCATCACGGGCCAGATGCTGTGCCCTCTTCCGAAGAAAAACCAAGGCACAATGAGGTGAACTGGCCCGAGGTCACACACTAGTTAGCAGAGCCAGAATTTGGGCCTGGGGCAGACTGGCTCTGAAAATTCGTGCTCTAGCGCTACGCCCCTGCCTGCAGCGTGTGTGCGTCCCGCTTGCCTCACTGGGTCCGAAGCTCTTGGAGGGTACGTGTCACATCCCGAGCACCCACTGGGGACACCTGAGACCAAGCCTCTGGTGACGGCGGCCATTGCCAGGCCCTCCCAGACGTCAAGGCCAGCATGGGATCGGGAAGGTAAGACTGCCCGGGGACTCGGTCACGTGCACTTACGTGCCTGGGCGCGGGGCGGCGTTTGGGCACATGCGCAGACGTGGCTGAACCGCCGGCCCGAGGAGGTCAGGTACCAGTGCTGGATGGCAGGCTGGGGGTCGTACTCCGTGACTGCCACCCCGTTCACCGCTGTCATCATGAGCATGTTGATCACCTCGTTGGAGAGCTTGGTCCTCTCCTCAGTCCTGATCCGGCTCATGGCACTGAAGCCCCGCTCACAGCAGGAGGCGGAGACGGGCACGCACACCACCACCGCCACGAGCCTGCTCAGCAGCGGGAAGCGGTAGTGCTGGGCCAGCGTGTTCTTACACAGCATGGAGAACGGGAGGTTCCTGCCCATGGCTTTCAGGCCCAGCCACTCCTCCAGGAGTGCCTCCTCGCTGTATCCTGCAGGGAGCGAGAGCTCAAAGTATCTGGCCAGGGCAAGAATATCGTCGTTCCCAAAACTGGCCAGTTCCATCCCACTTGGCCAGGCCGTGGTGTCGAACACCTCCATGTTCTTGAGCTGTGGGGGCCGGGCCGTGTCAAACCTCTGCTGGAGGTACTCGATCCCAGTCAGGATCATCCTTTCCCGGTCCGCCTGGAAGCGCTGTTCCGCCATCTCCATTCTGTCCAGGAAGATGCCGTGGAGCCGCCCATCCCGGAAGCCGGCGTTGAACTCTTCCTCTTTGGGCCCCGCCTGGTGACGGAGGGTCTCCAGGGCTACGTAGGCCCGTCCCAGCGTGGAGTTCACCTCCGTAATCAGCACGATCTCCTTCTGGCACACCTCAGACAGAGGCCTGTAGATGCTCAGGAAGTCCAAAAGGAAGTGGCAGAACTTGACGAAATGGAAGCTCTTCATCAGCTTCAGCATGCCTTTGGCCCTGTGCCCAGTCTGGCCCCCAGCCTCCGCCACGCCCTGGAGGTGCCGGGCCAGGGCAGGCCAGCTCACGATGAGCGCGTTCAGCGTGCGCCTCTTGCTGGCCACCCACCTGACGGCGCTCAGGTCCTTGAGGCGGGTGATCTCCTGCTCCAGGGGAGCTGCGCCTTCCTGCAGCTCATTCAGCCTTTTGTTTGAGGACTGGTAAAACTTGAAGACCGTTCGAATGTGCCGGTCACACTTCTTCACCAGATCGATGCCCCCACATGCGTCTACCACAGCCAGGTGCAGCCGGTGGGCAACACAGTGGACGGGCAGCAGCTGGGGGATGACCTCTTGGAACTTTTCCACGAGGCCTCCTCTGCAGCTTAGCGTGGTGGAGCCGTCGGTTCCCAGGCCCACCACCCAACCGGGCTTCCGGAAGGGGATGTCCAGTTCATCCAGGGCAGAGATGATAGTCTCAAAGTAGCCATCCACCGTCTCACTGTAGAGAGGGGCCAAGGTGATGTAGGACTCTTTCACATCTATCCCCTTAAAGTAGCGGACATAAATCCCCACACAGGACTGGTCCGAGGCGTCTGTGGAGCTGTCCAGCAACACGCTCACGCAAGGGGAGTTCCGGACATCCTCGAGGATCTCCTTCTTCAGGGTCTCAGAGATGTACTTGATGAACTGAGTGCATGCGGTGCGATTTCGGTACTTGCCCAAAATCATGGTCCCGGTACTTTGGAGGAGTTCCAGGATCTTCTCAAAGTCATTCAGAGGCCTCGAGTGGTACGCAATGGAGTAGGCGGCGTTGAAGAAGTGCTCCATGTTCGCCATCAGGTCGCTGGAGATCTCTGGGACCAGGGCAGCCAGAGGGGCGTCTTCCTTGATTTCAACAGTGTTGACACAGAGCTTGTGTGCTTTGCTGACCTCATGGTATTTTAAAGTCTCCACTTTAAAAGGCCCCGTGTAACCTCGGACTAACCGGGACGATTTGTCGTGGAGATTCGGTCTTTCTTTGCAAGCTGAGCAGAAGAGCTTGGTCTCCTTTGGGTCAATTACTAACCATGGGAACTGCCCAAACCATGATCTCTGAATGGAACGGGGTCTGTAAGTCCTCTTGATTTTCCTAGGGCCATCTACTTCAACTTCACAAAGGCTGGAATTGCAGTAGGAGCTACAGGTCTCCATAGAAGTTGCTGGAAGCACTGCAGATTCTACAGCCAAGGCTTGTGTGTCTGCCTCTCTTATGGCCACCATCTTCTTCTTCCCTTTGGAGCAAATAAAAATGAGCTTGGTTTTGCTGCCTAGAACTCTGCAGTCTCCCATCAGTTAAGACATCCCAATTTACTGAGTATCCCATAGGAAAAGCAGAGTTGACTGCGATCCACCTTTCTAGAGATCATTACTGACTTCTCTTTAAACCCTTTCCCATTATTATCTATGCAAGTTAGCTTGCTCCCGAAGAGATGTGTGCTAATCCTTTTGGGCTCTTTAGCCAGCCTCCCGGTCTCTAGCCACACAGCTACGCTGCGAACATGGGACATCAGCCGCTAATAAGCTTAATCAGCCACTTTGGCTATAGATGCTATTGGATAAACAGGTGACTTTAATCCTCTTTCGAGGCAGCACAAAGAAATGAGGTTAAACATCTGCAAGTCTTCCTATGAGCCTTAGAAAGAAGGGAGGTCGAGCAGTCTACACGGTAGCTATGAGCCAGTAAGCCCCTGGCTGAGATACACAAAACAACCAGCTTGCACAGACCAGTGGTGCTGCCGCTGGAAACTGGAGGAGGAGGGAAGAAGGGCGGCTCACAGGCCCTCGGGTCACACAGCTCCTCACAACCAGGGCCTCCCACATGCCCCCCGTCAGCTCCGCCACGGGTCCCGTTAGCACTTCTGCTCATCAAAGGGCCTCCTTTGTCCCATACTGTCCCTGTTTCCCTATTTGACACTCGGAGGGCAGAGTTAGTTTCTTACTCCTCTGTCCAGCAGAGCCTGACACAAGGCCCGGTGCGCAACAGGAGCAGGACGGGGCAGCCGAACGGACACCGGATGACTTGCCATGGCCACACGGGCCCCAGGATGTGCCCTTCAGAACTCGGTAGGGCAAGACTCACCTGGAGGACGACCTTTCCCCCACTTTGGCCCGTTTGGGTCCTTGATCCAGGGTGCAGCTCGACGTTCCAGTTTTGAGATCAAGTCTGGTTTGGCAGCAGCAGGCCCTAGTGCGGGGACGGAGAGTCAAACTGAGGTCACTGCTATGGAATCAAGTCAGGTAGCCTGCCCGAAGCTATTTGTGGAAACTGAAATGTTCAGTTCAGCCTCTGAGTCTATCTCTTAATAAAGTCTACTCAGCCAGGGCCACGATGAAAACATTCCCATCTTGTGTGCCAATCTATTCCTAAAACCCAAGAGGCAGTCAGAGTCAGGTGCACCCCTCAGCCAGGATAAATCACGCCCTTAGCTCCATGGGCCAGCCACGGGAGCCAGGGCTCAGCTGAGCGTGTCTGGAGGGAGGTGGCCGTGGGGGGGACACAGGGTGCAGTAGGAGGAGAGGGCAGGGATGATGAAGAGGGCCACACGAGACGGGGGAGACCGCCACTGGCCAGCACTCTGCTGTGCCCGTGGTCCCAGAGCCACCACGGCTAGCCGCGGGGCAGGTGCCTTACTGCATGGGTTGTTTCCAGGGGCACTTGAGAGGCCCCGTAAAGATGTCCACCACCTGCCGTGAAACCTGGAATCCGACTAGAAGAGATTCGTGCCTTTGGGTTAAGCACTGACCTTTATTTAAGATATGAATATTCTCAGGGGTATGAAAAGAAATTGCCTTCTTGATTTAAAATAAAATCCATTAATATCTACTTACATGCCTTGGTATGTGTGTGAATGTGTGCATAAACTTTCTGTGGAGGGACACAGGAACAGCTTCTCGGGCCATAGTCATTATTGTTGCCCTGCATCTCTTGGATCACTTGAATATATGCATATATTTATATTTGTTATATGTGTGTGTGCATCCATATATTTACTACTAATAAAAATATAATTAAATACATTGTTGAAGTGTGGTAGACTGAACACACACCCTTTTTAAAACATCTCTAAGATGAGGACAAAGGAGTAACAGTAATAATAATAATACAAAGAAACGTTAATACACTTTTGGAAGAAGGAAAGGAGATAAAAGAGCAGAACAAACAGAGCTGAACAGCAAATGCTGACAAAGGGGGCAGCAAGGAGAAAGAAGTGCGTTTGACTGCAGAATCCCCCAAAGACCCTGGGACTGGAGGCGCCAGGAGCGGCGGAAGGTGGCGGGTAAGGAACAGGTGGGAAGGGTGGGCGCTTAGTCTGCAGAGACCACTCCAGCCCGGGGCCTCCCACCCATTCCAGGAAACCGGAGAACGCCGCCACCCTCACCCACCCTCACCCGAGGAGGAGAATGGAGATTTAGTTCTCGGAAAAACTGAACTGAAAGGTTCCAGACCCCGGGAGGGTGGGGATACTGGAAGAAGAAGGAGAAGGGCTGCAGTGATGAAGAGTCTGTGTTCTGAAAGGTGCGCTACTCAGCTCCAAGGACACAGCCTGGGCTGCTGGGGCGAGTCTTCTTTGGAGAAACAGAATTGCCCCTCCCCATCCCCTCCTGCCCCAGAGGCCCACGGGACACTGACCTCTGCAGCTCTTCAGTGAGACCAGCAGAGAAAGCTTGACGAGCCCCAGCCACTGCGCAGGGCCGCCTGCCAGGTTTCTCAAGGCTTTACTCTTAAACCTGAATGAACCGCAGGATATTTATTTAAGACAAGCCTCTAACATGAAACCAGTAGGAAAAGGGATCGGAGAAACTACAGAAACTGCAGGGAACAAAGCAGAACTTAAAAAAACCATTATTCATGTTCCCAGAGAGAAAAGTCGTGAGAGTCACCTGCAAAAGGAGCAACAGGGACTTTGAGATTAAAAATAAGAGAGAAGAGGGGTGCCTGGGTAGCTCAATCGGTTAGGTTTCTGACTCTTTGTTTTGGCTCAGGTTGTGATCTCGGGGTCATGGGATCGAGTCGCCTGTGGGGCTCGGCGCTCAGCACAGAGTCTGCTGAAGGTTATTTCCCTCTCCCTCTTCCTCTGCTCCTCCCCCAGCATGCACAATAAATAAATAAAATCTTTTTAAAAAATATGATAGAAATTAAAACATTCAACAGACTTGTTAGAAAATAAACTTGAGAAAATCTCCAAGAAAGTAGAACAAAAAAGAAACAGAAAATAGAAGAAGAAAAAAATAAAATAGAACCAGAGGCTCAATTTAGGAAGTCCAATATCTAACTAATAGGACTTTCTTGAAGAAAGAAAATAGAAAATCGATAGGAAGAAATTGTACAAGAACATTTCCCAAAACTGGAAAACGTGAGTTTTCACCTGGAAGGGAACGGTGTCCAGACACCCAGGACGAGAAGTGAAAAATCACTGATATTATTAAACACTTTGGAACACTGGACTAGATCTTAAAACCTTTCAGAGTAGAAAAAATGGGCTGTGTTCAAAGATTTAGTTATAAAAAGGCATTTAGACGTCTCCTCAGCACCAGTAATACCTAAAGGCAATGCTTTCAAAATACTGAGGAATACTCTTTCCAACCTAGAATTCTATGCCCAACCAAGCTTCCGATTCTAAGGACAGAGTAAGGCATGTTCTCCCATGTGCCCTTTCTTGGGAAGTTACTGGAAGATGAGCTCCAATGAAATGAAGATATAAACCTGGAAGAAGAGATAGAGCCAGGGAATGGGAGTGGGAAAAAGGAAAGTGTGAGACCACTAAATAACAGCCTAAATAACAGCCAGTTTAGACAGAGCAAGAGGATGGAAGGCCTGATAATGGACGTCCCCAGAAAAAGAGTGAAATTGATCTGTCACAGGATGCCTGATCACGGGGCAAAGACTCTTCAGAGGTGGGTGCCTGGGTGGCTCAGTCGTTAAGCGTCTGCCTTCAGCTCAGGTCATGATCCCGGGGTCCTGGGATCGAGCCCCACATCAGGCTCCCTGCTCCGCTGGGAGTCTGCTTCTCCCTCTCCCACTCCCCCTGCTTGTGTTCCGTCTCTCGCTGTGTCTCTCTCTGTCAAATAAATAAAATCTTTGAAAAAAAAAAAAAACTCTTCAGAGGAGTTTTATAATTCCCCGGGAGAGTTAGAGAAGAATCATTGAGAGGACAGAAAACTAGCAAAATAAAAAATAAGAAAATATTTCAATTCCAGGGGGGGAATATCCTACAACAAAGGAAAATCATCATAATATGCCACTTTGATCAGAAATAAGTAATACATAATCATAATTAGGTAAACAATTTACATTGAATTAATCAAGAAAGTGTGATGTACTTGTTCTTAGAGGGTGGAGGGATGGAATAGGGGCCCGGGGTGATGGAAGAGGGCTGGATCTTCATCTTCCATGGTAGGAATCAAGAGAGAATATCCATGTAAAATCAACAAATCAGGAATAGCAATAAACATATGCAACAGGATATTAAAGTGTGAGTCTGCCTGCCTGTTTGGCTCAAGGTCCAAAAAGATAGGAGCCAACTGTCCCCCATCCCAAAGCTAGACCACTGAGGCCTGACTTGAAAAGGAGGGTGGCCGAAACATGGGGCTGTGACCCTAGCCCTTGACAAAAAGGAGTCACAGTGCTGGAAGTGAAGAGGTCAGGAAGCTGGATATTAGAGATGTTTCTGCAAAGAGATGTCAAGTGTACTGTGAGCCCCCCACACTACCATGGGGAGTGGTGCTGTGGGCTGCTTTCCCCTGACCTTAAGCCTAATGGGAATGACATGCTGACCTTTATCCCTTGGGATATGGGGCTCCTCATGAATCCAGGCCTGCAGAAGACTAAAGGCAGAATCTGACAGATGGGCTCCTTTGTGGTGGCCATGTCAGGAACAGCATACATTCCCAGGGTCTGTTGGAGCAAAGGATATGTCTTCCATGGTCCAGACATGGCCCCCGAGGGAAAGAGAAGCCCGGAGCCACTTTGAGGGACCCTGCCCCTGACTGCTGGCAGCCCAGGAATGAGCCCACATGGGGCTGACTGCCAAAGCAGACAGTCACCGGTGTAGAGGGGACTGTGGCAAGTGATGGCAGGGGTGCAGAGAACCCACAAACTCACCCAGAGAATCAGCTTGCCATGATCCCAGCCACAGATGGATGCCAGGTCAAACCCCTGTTGTACCTCTCCTCTCCACTCACCCACCACTGTTCCCACCCAGGACACAGCAGAAGTCGTGGAACTAGCTGGGGGGAGGAGGAGGAGGAGAACCCCCTCCTTCCTACCACAACATTCCAGATTCCACACTGGGCCAGGCTGAGGTAGGAGAGGTGAGAAACTTTAGCTTTAGCTGAAGTCCGGATTTTTGACTACTACACAAAAACTACACTTTTGTTTCCTAATTTAGGGGGAGGGTGTACATTTTTGTAGCATTTAAAACTTATTAAAAAGTTTCAATAATAATACAAAGAACTCCAATCATTTACATTTTGTCCCATTTGCTGTATCATGCTCATTCGTTCATGTGCCCTCTCTCTCCTCCCTTTGTCTCTTCTATGTATGTGTATGAATAATATATAAATAATACAGATGCAATATTTTTCTGAACCATTGAGAGGAAAATGTTTTCATACCCCCTTTATCCCTAAATACTTCTGCATGTATCACTCAAGGAAAAGGACATTCTCAGGGAGCCTGGATGGCTCAGTTATTTGGGTGTCTGACTTCGGCTCAGGTCATGATCCCCAGGTCCTAGGATCGAGCTCCATGTCAGGTTCCCAGCTCAGCAGGGAGCCTGCTTCTCCCTCTCCCTCTGCTGCTCCCCCTGCATGTGCCCTCTCTCTCTCTCTCAAATGAACAAAAAACAAATAAGAAAGAAAAGAAAAAGAAAAAAAGACATTCTCTCCTGGGGTAGGCAGAATTCTAACAGAGCTCCCATGACCCCAGCCCCTCCTCATCCCTGCTCCTTGCAGTCTGGGTAGAACCTGTGACCTGACGCCACACCCATGATTATGTGACATTACGTGGCAAAAGAGAGGCTATCTGGGTGACTTCATCTGACCACATCAGCCCTTTAAAAGCAGAGCCAGTCGGATCTTCAAAGCGCCAGCAGGATTCGACACACAGCTGCTGGCTGGAGGATGGAGACCGTGTGGAGGGGACATGAGAGCAGCCTGTAGGAGCTGAGAATGATGCCTGGTGGGAAGCCAGCAAGGAAACGGGGACCTCAGTCCTACAACCGAAAGGAACTGAATTCTGCCAATGACTTGAATGCAGTTGGCAGTGATTCTTCCCAGAGCCTCCTGGTAAGAGGCCAGTCTGATGGACACCCTGACTTTGGCCACGTGAGACCCTAAGCAGAGAACCCAGCTGAGCCCATCTGGACTTCTGACCTCTAGAACTGCAAGATAAGAAATAAGTTAAAAATTTAGCCACTGGATTTGTGATAATTTATTGTGTGGCAACTGATTTCACCTGCTAAAGAGAAACCAGAATGGAGGCCACAGTTTGAATAGAGCCCCAGACCAGACACTCATAAACGCGCCATCAAATCTTAAACTGCCCTCATTTCGCCTACATGGGATGCTGGCCTTAAACAAAACTTAAGCTTTCTTCATGACAGTGTGACCTTAGTAGAGTTCCAAGCCAATCGGCTATGCGCAAGAAAACTTACACAGGGCTACTACCCTAAGAAGAATCTAAATTTCTAGTAACCAATCACAATTAAAAAAAAAAAAAAAAACCCGAAGTACTCCCTCCTTCATATTTTATAAACTGAGCTTTAAATGCCGAGAGCCAAGCTCTTAACCACCTTGGGTTTGAAGTCTCCCTGTTCATGAACAGCTCCTTTCTTGCTCAATATGGTATTCGTATCAAGTAAAGCTCCCTGAATTTTCTTTTGACAACCCAAAGGGTGAGGAAAAAAAGCTGCACAGAGCTGATCCAAACAAGTAGTGATGGGAAAGAATAAAGCTGTCTTCTGAGTGCATCCCATGAGGTTCGCTCTTTTGAAAATAATGTCTGTGCGTATTTCTTAGAAATCATGGGGCACATTACTAGAGGATGCAGCTAAGAGCCCCTGGAGAGGAGGACCCAGCAACAGAGAAAGGTGGGACAGGGTACTGTCATTTTTGGTTTAAGTATTGTTAGAACTACATAGATAAAAAAAGTAATTATGAAGAAATATCTGTAAATAACTGGAAACACACAGGAGGTTGAATATCCCCAAATCTGTGCACCTCATTTATATCTTCCTTGGGGATCGGCCACCTCTGCCTGCCCCGCCACCACCACACTGGCCCCAGGAATTGTGCACCCCAACTGGACTTCCTGGAAGCTGTGGCTAAAATGTTGCCCAAAACCTTTTCTTTTTGTCCCCTTCAGAACGAGTGAGACAGAGGGAAATTTCAAACAGATTTTTCTAAGTCTTAGTAATGGAAAAATGGCGAAGGGGACCTAACTGTAGCGAGTGCATGCACGCGCGCGCGCACACACACACGCATTCCATAAAGTCCATAAAAATGGTTTGGCTTACAAACACAGACTTCTAACCCTTCCACCCCAAGGCTGGCAGGCCATACCCATGAATCACTGGGAGACAGCTGGCGCCCTGCCTTGGTTCTCTCCCAGCTCCTGCAGTGCCCCCACCTGGGGGCCATCACATCCGGCCCACCATGCAGCAGTGGCCTCCTACACAGCATTTGAACTCCTGCTCATCTCTCACTGAGGGCCCGCCCACTCAGTTTTGGTTTCTTCCTAGAGGCATGACTTCTGGCCCCAGCTCTGTGACGTCTAGCTGTAGTTGATGACCTCACCTGTAGAAAAGGCACTGCCCACCTGAAGCGCATGACCTGCCACTTAGCATGTAATTACACTTTTACTAATAAAAACAAGGGATTCCACCAAGTCCCTCTACTGGCATGTCTACTTTTGTTACTGACAAATATTAGTTTCTTAACAATGGAATCTAATCGAGTTTTCTTTCTGGGGGAAAGCAAGAGACGTCATCAAATATGACCAAAGTCTGAAACCAGAATTTAAAGTATGGAAAGAGGGGCATCTGGGTGGCTCAGTCGGTTAAGCGTCTGCCTTCAGCTCAGGTCATAATCCCAGAATCCTGAGATCAAGTCCCACATCGGGCTCCCTGCTCAGCAGAAGCCTGCTTCTCCCTCTGCCCCTCACCCTGCTTGTGCTCTCTCTCTCACTCTCTCTCTCTCTCTCTCTCAAATAAATAAAATTATAAAAAAAAAAGTACAGAAATAAAATAGTCAGAAACTCTGTAGAATGATAAATAGCTCGAAATAAACAAGTCTATGTAAGAAAAGGCTGAAATAGGAAAGTGTTAAAAACATCCTGCTCTAAATTCTGCTGCTTTCCAGTTCTCTGTTGCTCCTAAGAGACTAATGATTAGAGACTATGAGGCCAGAGCAGTTGACCCTGGGCAGCCAAGCTTGTCCATCTCCTTTGAGTGTGAGCCCAGGTTCTCCCATCACCTGTCCTTCTGTCCCTCCACAGGGGAGTGGGAAGGTGAAAGCATTATGAGGAGAGCTGCCAAAGATGGCTGGACATGGAGAAGAATACTTCATGAGGTCTCTCAGCCCTGCGCTGAAGTTCTAGACTTAGAAACAAACCCCTCTGGAAAGAGGGGTTTGTAGTGAGCAAAAATCAGAGCAAAGGTGTGCCATGAATGGGAGAGACTGACTCTGGAAGTCCCTTTAACAGTTCTTGGAAGCTGGGTGCTCTCATTGGCTTATACACTACTTCTCTTGGATCTACTGGATTCTCAGGGAGCCCTCCGTGGCCTTTTGCTTTGAGTGCTGTGTTCCCTTTTTACCAGAGGGCAGCACTGCATAAACTCCTGTTTCCCCCATGGCATGTTCTGTTGGATTGCATTTACTGGTGAACGAAGGACAGGTCACACACTGGGCAGAAGTCACCATTCAAGGCTAGGGTGGGCTTCCAGTTGCCTTAACAGAAGTACTCAAGTCTCTTGGGTAGTGAGCTGGAATGCCTATGGGGGAAGTGGGGTTCCTGTTTTCATTTGAAAACTTAATGATTAAGAGAACCTTTAAAAACTGATTTCACGTAAGTTTTTGATGCCCATAAAAAATGCGGCTGCAGTTGTTGACTACTTTCCCAGGTGGATGAGACTCTTACTATTGTAACTTAACGGTGTTCCTTTACCCCCTAGCTGAGGCCATCCTTCCCCAGAGGGATGGCTTTGGGATCAGAAGATAGGACTCTGGCTTCTGTGTAGTGTAAATATACACACCTGCTTCAAGCAACTTTAATGTTTCTGATTGGTTTGTATCTCATAGCTCAGTAGCTGATAACAAAGTTAAAAGTTCTGTGCAAAAAAAAAAAAAAGGAAAGTGTTAAAAACAAAACACACACCTCTTTTTTCCTCCATAAACAAAGTGACTGTCCTCTACATGTTCAGTCCTATTGATAAGACAGCCGATGAAGCCAAGGAGGGTGTGACAGGTGAGTGGACCTCCCCTGGAAACACTCCATCTGTTGAAAAGCTTCGGTCCATGCAATTTAACTGCCAAACATCTGACAGAAATTAATACTAAGTCTGACCACATCAAATTGAGACTGTCTTTTTAAGAACAGGTAAAACAATTATAAAATCTAAAAGAACAAATCTACTAGTTGTAAACCCTAACAAGAGCAATGGAAGAATTAGCTGGGTTTCCTCAAAGGATCTGAGCAACAGGAAATCAACAGCATGATGACCAGCAGACCCTGATGTCCCACCACCTAAGCTGAGCTGAGCTGCAGCAACGTGAACTGATCACTGGGGGCAGCCAGTCCCCTTTCTCCAGCCAGTTCTCGTGGAGGGAGGGAGCTAACAGCGACCTGCACAGAAGGTCTGAAAGAGCCAGGAAAACTAGCAACCTCCTGCAAGGGGGACTGGGGATGGGAGTGAAGACTTTTAGAAAATTCTTACACTGAAGTCTTAAATAATCTCGTCTTACACCTGGTGTATAATAATAATAATAATATTATATTAACAACATGATTAGCACAAATCTTGAAACAGAAAGAGATGGAGTCCGGTTGGCAGTAAACATCCACAAGCAGGAAGTGTAAGGAGTGTAAGGCACACACAATGCACAGAATAGAAAGAATTTCAGTTTCTCTGTTTTCCAGCTAGATGGCTGGGATTCCCTGGTCTGTTTTCTCATCTGAAAAGACTACTACTACCTGCCTGAGAGGTTTGGTTTAAGGATTAGAGAGGATATATATATGAGACTCAACACAGGACCTGCACACAGTAGATACTCAGTGACCAGCAGAAGCCGCTGTTATGATTTCCAGACATAAGAATAAAGACACAGAAGCTTCCTGAAACACCCAGTATAAGCAGATCACACACAGTATTTTAAGACAAAATATAAGAAACATTAAAAATGGATGGGAGATTTTGTTCAAAGGCCAAAAAACTTTTCTTGGCTGTGAAAATTATGGGATTTTCTTTTTCAAAATTTAAGTTCACTCCAAGGAGAAGTCCTATTTGTAAAAATAATAATAATAATTGAAAGATAGCACCAAATACTATTTGATTCTCAACTCTTAAAGTGGTTGTCACAGGAGGATGCAATGTGGGAGAAAAAACACTCACCAAAGCAAAATAGCACCTGCACTGTATTTCAACACTGTTTTATATCCCAGTGATCAGCTCAATGCCCTTTAAAAGTTCATATTTAAACATACAAATCATTTTTGTTTGGCCCCAGTTATATTCTGAAGTCTCCTTAAAGTTTTATACTTCACACATGAAAACTGTCTAAATCAGACTGCAATTAAAGGATAATCACTGAAGACCTAATTAAAGTCACAAAAAGGGATCACACGTGCAACTGTTTCCAGACTTCTGTACCCGTTTTAGTCCCACAGATGACTGACGAGGACAGCCCCGTTCTCTATAAAGCCTTCCCTGACTCCTAGCTGCAACCCTCAAGCAAACTTAATTACCCTTCCTCTGATTATACTTACTGTTCATCCAAACAAAACATAACCCAGACTGAACTGTCCCTTATTTCCCCCAGGGAGAGAAGAGTTCCCCCTTTCCTCACTTACATAAGTTAAAAAGAAACTGACCAAGTGCTTACATGGAGCTCGGCCAGCCCCAGCGTCGGGAGACACCCCGTGCTCAATACCAGTCCCCCGCTGCTTTCCACAAGGGTCCCCAGGGCAAAGCACATCACTAGTGCGCATTCCTTTCAAGCAAAAGCCAACTTCTTGTAAGTGGGTGTGTACTTCTTAAAAATGGATTTCCCTTCATTCTCATTGCTTTTAAACAGTGCCAGGGGAAGTGATGCTCTTTGAAGGCGTACTTCATACAAGTGCCCTGGGCCGAGGGCATGAGGACACCTCTATTGTCGCAAAAGAAACCAGTTTTTACATCATTTCTGAATGTTTGGGGAGCCATTTAAAAATGATGAACAATGATAAAAACAAGCATACGGGTTGGGAATGTGCAGAAAATAATCCGTGTTTTAGCTGCGCATGAAAGGGTGGTATAAACCAAGGGCTAGGACATCAGTGAAATCACAGATATTCTTAGTTCTTATCCTGTAGAAGTCAGGATGCAGATTGCTGCTGTATTCCTAAGTCATGCACAGCAGCCTCTTCTGGAAGGTTGCTGTTACCAGATATGCTAGTAAGTAAATAAGAGCTTTCTAAGATGAAAAGTTGTCTTCCTTTTTTGACGCCCCCTGCCTTCCCTTTTTGATGAAAACCCTGGGTATCCGACGGAAACAGAAGGCAAAGAGACCAAGAGGTAGATGCAAGAGAGAGCACTCTTCTGAGAAGGTAACAAGCACTATTATGTTCATCTTTCTCCAGTACCCCCACTAGTAACACCTGGGCCAAGCCCACCAACACTTCCTGGCCCCTGGGCACGAGGAAACAGCCCTGGCATAGAAGAAGGAGAGGCGCCTCCACGCCTCTGCCCATGCCGTCCCTCCCTCTGGCATGTCCAGATGCCCTTCCTTCTCCCTGTCCACCTGTCCTGTCCCCCGCCCCACTCAGTTAAAACATATCATACCCTATAAAGACTTTCCTGATCCCTCCCTCCAACAGCCAGCAAAATGAAATCATCCTTCCTCAGCAGCCTCAGGGCACTTTTCCTGAACTTCTTTTACGGCGCTTGTGTTATTTTCAGAGTTTCTCGTTCAAGTGTCTGTCTCTCCCGAAAACCTGCTAGCCCCCTGAAAGCAGAGACCTTGCTTCATTTGTGTCCATCTGGCACATAGGGGGTAGTCAATAAATGTTTGGTGGAGGATGGATGATGGATGGAGAGATGGATGAAGAGTGGATAAAGTACTGTATCCCAAAGCAGGGAGAGTTCTGGGGTGCAAAAAATATAATCTCTCTCTCTGTCTATGTACAGGGAAAGGGCAGAAATGGGAAGATGACCACAAGCCACAGCTGCCCTTGTGGGTTTCCCATGTCAGATGATGGTGGCGAACAAAGGTCTACGTGAATCTTTACCCAGGGAAGCCAACAGCTCATAATTCATCCGCATCACGTCTCTGTACAGCTCCTTCTGCCGCTTGACTAGCATGCCCCACTCCTCCCGGGTGAAATACACCGCCACATCCTCAAACACCACCGGGAGCTCCTCAAACACCACAGGAACCTCCTCAAACAGCCCCTCTTCAGAAGGATCCTGCAACAAAGAGCAGTAGTCACTCAATACGCCTCTTACGCCAGACACCCAGCGTGATACTTTTAGGGTCCTTCTCGAGGCCTATTTCCCTTGGGAGGCTTGCCAAGAGGCCCAGATGTAACTGAGGAATTAATGTATCCATCGAAAGTCAGAGAAGCAAATTTGTGAGGCCCAGAGTTAGTAGGCAAAAAAAAAAAAAAAAAAAGAGCCTCAGTCTGATCCTAGGGTCTCTTAGGAGGAAATAAAAATGCGCTGAAGAACAGGGGTCCTGGCAGAGCCTTATGACTGCATCTTGCCCTATACAGTCCTAAGGCGGTGCCTTCTACTCATCCATGACTACAATGGTGACCATCTGCCTCTAGCACCTGCTAAGATTTCCCACTGGGAGAGGAAGAAAAAAGAAGTAGTACAGAAGAACGAAAGATGCTTGTATTCAGTGACTCGGTTGACACATGCCTTATTACTAAAGGAATTCAAATAAACGGTTAGACCTATTTATTAGCTTCTAATACTAAAAAGTAGAAGGAACATGAACATGAAGAGAAATGAGCTTCGTCACTTTTCTAGATTCTGGAAAAATTCAAGCTTACTAACTTTGGCTGGGCCCTTATGATGTGAGGCCTGAGGAACAGCTGAGCTATTCTCATGGGAATACCCAAGGGGTACTCAAAATGGTTTCTAGTAAAATCTTGCTTATATGAAATAGTTGAGAAATGGTGAAGGATGTCGTTAATCAAAATTCCAGTTCACACGAGGTTCCTTACAGCCACCTTTGCAAAGAACTAGAACTCACAGGGCACCCGCGATGTGAACGCTAGAGCTTCCGGCCCCGTGTGCGCGTGCGCAGGGAGTGGAGGGGCGGTGCCGCCGGCTGGTGGCCACGCTCCAGCGCAGGTGCACCACGAGCCCTCGGGCTCTGGCCAGGTCAGTCCTCCCACGCTCTGTGTCCTCCCAACAAGACGAGTTAATAGGACTTGCTCCACCAGCCTCAGAGCAGCATCAAAAACATTACATAAAACAACGCATGTGAGGAAATTCTGCAGTGTTTAACGCTGCTGCATGATTCTGAAGTTAAAGTTAAAAACATTTTAGAAATTAATTATTTAAGAGCTCTGTGGTTGTTCCGTGGTCACGTATTTATTGAGTTCTGTGACTGTTTTGGATTCTGGATAAAGGTTATAGTCCTGAACTTAAGAAGTTTTCTTTATATCAGATGTTGGAACGTTCTGTCCCACTAATTATGTTTTGTTATCTGCGAAAGGAGATGAAAATAATAGGGCTGGGGCGCCTGGGTGGCTCAGTTGGTTAAGCGACTGCCTTCGGCTGGGGTCATGATCTTGAAGTCCCTGGATCGAGTCCCGCATCGGGCTCCCTGCTCGGCGGGGAGCCTGCTTCTCCCTCTGACCCTCCCCCCTCTCATGTGCTCTCTCTCAAATAAATAAAATCTTTAAAAAAAGAAAAGAAAAGAATAGGGCTGTTGTCTTAAATAAATAACAGAGGGTGCCTGGGTGGTTCGGTTGGTTAATCACTGACTCTTGATTTTGGCTCAGGTCATGATCTCAGAGTGGTAAGATCAAGCCCCGCATGGGCTCCACGCTCAGCAGGGAGTCTGCTTGAGATTCTCTCTCCCTCTCCCTCTGCTCCTCCCCCCATGCGTGCTCTCTCTTTCCAAAATAAAGAAAGAAAATCTTTAAATAAATTAATTAATGAGGTAACACTAGTAAAGCACATAAAACGCCTAGTGCACCGTAAGCATGTTAGGGTCTAGAACATTATAATGTTTGCAGCGGGTATGGCTATTGTAATTTTCCCACCATCGTCACGCAACACGTGTTGTTGCTAGTATGGAATCCTTCCCCTTGAGACACAGCAATCATTACAAACACATTACCTGGCCACCGGGTTCAGCAGCATCACGCAAAATGTTGACATTTGAGGACCTGTGGGTATCATCAGCAGTTTCTTTTTGCCTCAACTCAGAAATGCAGTCTAGATACAATGTAGGAAATGCTCCATTCCCCCCAGGGTCCTCCAGGTCAGCTCTTGGGCTGGGCAGGAGCTGGGCCATGTTATCATAGGCTCCCAGAGGCCCCGGGGGGTACAATATGGGATAGTCTGCCGTAAAGAGGTGCTCAGGGCTGGCCAGGACATCTCCAGATTCCTCTCGGACGCTCTGGAAACGGTCCGCCCAGATGGGGTCCCGTGCTGCCAAGGCATTGACGCAGAACAGGTGAGCTTTGCTCTTGGCGTGGTATTTGAGAGTCTCCACCTTGAATGGTCCTGTATAACCTTCTATTAATCTTGACCGTTTGTCCCTGACAGATGGGTATTCGCGGCAAGCAGAGCAAAAGAGAGCCGTCTGCTCCTCATTCATGACCAGCCATGGGAACTGCACAAACCAAGACTTCTGGATAGAGCGGGGCTTCAAGGGCTTTTTGCTTTTCCCTGTACAGTCTACCTCAATGTTGCCACGCTCTGTGCTGAAGTGGGAAAGACAGGCTTTCTTCTGTGGGGGCAGATCTAGTCCGGCTTCTCTGGCAGGACTTCGTGAGTCCTTTTCTTCCATGCAGCCCATCTCGTTTTTCCCTTTAGAGAAAAGAGACCAATGCAATTTGCTCAGAAATCCTATAGTTAGAGCCACTGCACCTCATGGGCCTCTCGGTGTAGCAAATATGAGAGCTGGAAATCACACACAAGAGTGGCCCAGGCTCTACTTGGAATTCTCTTCTTTCAGACCCCTAGCTCCCCAGGCCCACCTCACCTGACCCAGAAGACAATCAAATGAGCTTTAAGCATCTCCCCCTTTTTGAAGTTTAAAGGGCAGATACGCCTGGCCAAAAAGATCTCTACAGTTTCATCTCTGCAACCTAAGATAGTGCAACCATCTTCAGGAGTTCCAACTTACTTATGGATAAGAACGCTGAACTTAATAAAATGTCGGTTAAGGAAGATAATTAAAGCCAAATCCTGCAACTCCATCCTCAGCAGGAATCCCCTTCTCCAGTACCCCTGCCAGACAGGCATTTGCACTTTGCTCACGTATCTTTCGGGCAAGGGTACCACCTACCACCTTCTGGGTAGATGGTTTTGGTCCCCAGAGTTTGCCTTTAGCTGTGCTCCACTTTTAAGTAACTTCCACCCAGGGTCTCTACTTCAGCCCTCCAGAGAAACACAAGTCCTCTCTCACACCACAGCCCTTCCAAAGAGGCAACAACTCTCATGAACTCACTAATATTTTTCTTCCTCAAGCTAAACTAGAAGTTTCTTTATTCACTCCTAAGTTGAAACGCAGCTTAGACAGCTCTAAAATCCTCCAGAGCCATTTCTTGTGCATCAACGTAAGTGCAGATGCCCAGTGGCCAAGGACTCAACGGTATTTGCTCCAATTGTAGCCAACTCAGGA
Source organism: Neomonachus schauinslandi (assembly GCF_002201575.2). Lineage (NCBI taxonomy): Eukaryota > Metazoa > Chordata > Mammalia > Carnivora > Phocidae > Neomonachus > Neomonachus schauinslandi. The sequence continues at coordinate 99,200,102 of NC_058414.1, read as the reverse complement.
GCACAAAATGGCTAATAAAGAGAAAGCCGGGTCAAAATTAAGAGCCAAGCATTGGGGGTGCCTGGGTGGCTCAGTCGGTCTGCCTTCGGCTCAGGTCATGATCCCAGGGTTCTGGGATGGGGCCCCACATCGGGCTCCCTGCTCAGCAGGGAGCCTGCTTCTCCCTCTCTTTCTGCCTGCCATTCCCCCTGCTTGTGCACATGCGCTCTCTCTCTCTGTCAAATAAATAAATAAAATATTTTTTTAAAAGAGCCAAGCATTGGAAAACAAAATAAATTAGTATCTCTGAAGTCTCGGGCTCCCTGTGGCCCCTCTGAGACAGATCACAGGGGACAGCAGATGCCTGTGAGTCGGCTCCTGTAAGAGCTGGCCTCCCTTTTCTCCTACAGTGGGGGCTGCTCCACTCAACCATCTCATCCAATGACAAGATGTCACCTGGCCTGACTCTAGCCAAGCCAGTCCCTCAACAGGACAGGCTTCTCAGAGGAGAAAAGCCAAGATAAATCCCTAGAACTTAACAAACATGTGTTCATTCATTCAGTGATTATTTATCATGCAACTGCCGTACGCCAGGCATTGGTCTCAGCACTGGGACTATAGGAGTCAACAAGACAAAGTCTGCCTCCATGGAACTTCGCATATAGAATTATAAATCAACATATACTCTCAGGAAGAAATAAAATAAAGGGAGATGGAGAGGTTGGAGGACGATATTGAGGGAGGTGTGCATATTTCAGATAAGGTGGTGGCTGGGGAAGGACAGCATTCGTGTGAGTGAGTTGGCAGAGAACAGGGAGAGGCCAAGGATGAGACAGGAGTCCTAGTGCCCATCTTTCTGCTCCCTCTCTCCAGCTAGCACCCCTCCTCCGGTGCGGATCCACACTTAGCTGGGTGGTGGCTCAGGACATTCCTCTGGCCCTGGACATTGCCTAGCCATGGCTCTGGCCCTTGCTCAAACTTGTAGAACAGCTCTGGGTTGGCAACAGTCGGTCCTGAGTCAGGAACAGAGAGAAGCACTTATGAAGTCTTGGATCCAGGTCACATCACAACATTAAGGAAGGGTCTACCCGGGACATCCTCTCCGCACTGTAAGATAATTGGTCAAGGACACAGGTAGGAATCTCGATGCTTTAGCACAGTGGTTTGGAAACTCAGACAGAAACTCAGATATCCATGAGGTCTCCAAAAGAATGGGGGTCTGAGTGAATGCAAGGAGGGGCACAAGCAAGGCTCTGTGCCCCTTTTGAGGCTGAAAAGGTATGAAAACTACTGGTTCAGAAGAGAGGCTCATAAACTCAAATGCTGAGAGGGGTCAGACTGATAACATAACTGAGGAAACCAGGCCAGATGAGGAGGCTGTGGTGACCTGTGTGTGGGGGCAGCCGCTGCTCCCCCCCAGGGGGAGGCCACCATGTGGAACTCAGGGTCAGCATAGCCAGACTGTCCTGCTTTTCAAGAAAAACCAGAAATCATAATTCCATGTGAAAGTTCCCAAACGTTAAATACTGACAACTTATTAAATATTGTAAAGAAACTTAGGCACCTGGCTGGCTCAGTCAGAAGAGCGTGTGGCTCTTGATCTCAGGGTCATCAGTTCAAGCCCCATGTTAGGTGTAGAGATTACTTAAATAAGCTTAAAAAAAAATTTTTTTTAATTGTAAAGAAACCAAGCAAAAGTGATGAAAGCCAAAAAAAAAAGGCCCATGAGCTGCTACTCTGCAACTTCTGGTTTAAAAGAACCAGAAGTTTTCAAACTGGTTTTGGCAGGCATGGGAGAAGACCCAACCCAGCTGCAATCCCTCCACCCACAGAGAGCTGAGACTGTTGCTCCCATTAGCCTTGGACAGGGGCCAACATGACAAGAAGAGAAAGGTACAGCAGGTGGTCATCGAGGTGAACTGAGAAAATAGTATGTATGTTGTACCCACAGCTGAACGACCATCACCTCTGTCCATGGTACTGAAAGTCTACCCACAGGAGCAGAGAAAAGACCCTCAGAAAACAGAAAAGATGAAAAATACCTACATGGGCACCAAGTTTGAAGTTGTTTTATCTCATTAAGCCTCTACGACAGCCCTCTGAAGGAAACCAAGGCTTAAAAAGTGAGAGGGTTTGGGGCACCTGGGTGGCTCAGTTCGTTAAGCATCTGACTCTGTTTCGGCTCAGGTCATGATCTCAGGGTTGTGTGATCAAGCCTGGCGTTGGGCTCTGCGCTCAGCACGGAGTCAGCCGGAGGTTCTCTCTCTCCCTCCCCTTCCGCACGCACACACTCTCTCTCTAAATAAAGTCTTAAAAAAAAAAAAGTGAAAGGGTTTGGTCGAAGGCACACCAGTGTCACGTGGTGGAGGCTGGGATTGAGAGCAGATTCCCACATACCAGATGATCCTCTTTCTACCACCACTCACTACTTCCCAGGGCCCTATGGGCACCTGAAACAAAATCCACCCTGCAGTTCCACAGACCACAGGTGGAGCTTCCCACCTGGCACCCTGTGATATGGTGAGGCATCAAGGTCCAGCCTTGACATGCCCGACTTCCCCACTTCTCTTGGCCAATTGAAGGGGAGAAGAGAAAGGGTGGGATGTGAATCCACGTGCAGTTAAGCTACATATGGGACTGAGCAGATGAATAATGTAAACAGGTCTGAAAAAAATGGTAGGAGTCCAGAAAATTCTCAAGTATGTCATAGTTGAATACAATCTGGAATGCTGATCTAGATTCAGGTGGCAGGAAAGTGAAAAGAAACCCATACCTAGTGGTGCCACCAGCTTGTCAGAACCACAGATCTCCCTCTGTTGCTGACTCAGCAGCATCCATTCTTCCTGAAGCAAGTATACGGTGATGTCATCAAACGTCACAGGAGCCTGGAGGGAAAAATGACACAAGCCAACTTCCAACTTCCTCCTTAGATTAGCCTTCCACACCTGTGTTCATGACCACTTGAGGGCACCTGTACTCTGGGAACCTATCAGATTGGGGGAGGGGCACTGTCCATCTCCATATAAGACCCACACCCCACCTCTCTCACCTCCTGGGTCCAAATCACAGTGGGAATGACTCTCTTCTAGGAAGGGTCACATACCAAAATGGGAGTCATCAAGAAAGCTGACTCAGGGATTCCATTATCCTTTCCCTAACATGCTCTTTCCCTCCCCAGTATGCAGCACTTCTCAGCCAGGGCCTCAGCAACAACTTACGGCACATTCTTGTACAAAATCTTGAACCTGGTAAGGAGGATGTATCTGATTCCTAGAAACAGTTGAAAGTCATTCAGAACTATGTCTGTCAATGAAATCAGTGATCAAGATGGACAAAGCTTTGGAGTGGAGAACTATATCCCATGGGGCTTGTAAAGTGGCTCTGTTCTGCCAAAAAAGGGTATGGGGTTCAGGAAATATTTTGGGGAGTACTGGAATAAGACGGCAGATTGAACAAGTACACTGAATTTTGTATCCTTCCTGTGAATTTAGAAGATACCTTCCCCACCAAAACACTCCAAAGCAAAATCCCCACCAGGGTGGGAAACAAAACAAGAGGACAAAAGTAATATGATTTTGGGAACTGAAAAGCACATGAAAAATAACTGAGCAGATCCAAGAAAATCAAATCCTCACCCAGCAGCAGACAAATTGAGAAACAACCCAATTTATGCCAGAAAATCCAAAAAAGGCTCAGGATCTGCAGCACCAAGAACCTCCATCTTGGTAGTGAAGGCAGTAAGGCTAAGACCACAAGAAGGGGTTGGGTGGGACGCTGTTCTCCAACAAAAGACTGTCCAGATTCCCCTGCACGGCTCTGCGCTGACAAGCCCCCCTTCTATGGGCTCAGAGCTTCCAGTTAGAATTTGGATTTCTGACTATTAAGTGTTAGCTAACAGCTTGACAACCAGACATCTGAGGAAAGTCTCTCACAGGGCTGAAGAGACCAAAACAGACAGTTGCAGGGACAAGAAGCAGGCAGGAACTGAGGAAATGAACATGAGGCATGGAGAAGAAAACTTTACAAAAATAAAACTATCATCGTAGCCTCAGAGAGGTAAGCTACTGTGGCCATGCAACAAACCCTTATAAAAGAAATAACCAGAAAAGGAAATATAAACCATTGCTCTGTTTATCCTTTTAATTTCATACCATGAACATTTATCACCTAGTTTAATAAATAAAATTATTAACAAAAAATAAATTCCCCACCGCCAAAGCAAAACAACATCTTGGGAAACAGTATCTTGGGGTAAGTAGAAGTCCTTCCAGAGTGACAACTGTGAAAGGGACACATTCTTTTCCATCTATGACAAGTTCTAGTATATTTGTCTAAAATCGCCTTGTAACTTTATGGTCAGATTTCAAGCACATGAAATATCTGTTTTAACTTCAACAGTAGAAACTTCTTGAGAAAAACAATACAGATAATTCTTACCAGTCACTGTTGAGTTGTATACTTAAAAAAATAATTCGAGTACTCTTCTTATGAGTCAATACATGTTCACTGCAGGAAATTTAGACAGTGAGCAGAAAAAAAGTGTTAAGATCACCCACAACCCCCTTACTAAAACAAGAAGTACTATTGACATTTGGTATGTAACCTTCCAGTCTTTTGTCTATAAGTATGTATGAATGAACAGTTTTAAAAATAAAAATGGTTTGGAAACACAATGATCCAAAATCTTTGGGACATAGCAAAAGCAAGGTAAGAGGGAAGTTTATAGTGATACAGGCCTACCTCAAGAAACAAGAAAAATCTCAAACAATCTAACCTTATGCCTAAAGGGACTAGAAAAAGAAATAGAAACAAAGCCCAAAGAAATGAAATTATTAAGATCGGAGTGAAAATAAATGAAATAGAGACAAAAAAAAAATAGAAAAGATCAATGAAACCAAGAGCTGGTTCTTTGAAAAGATAAACAAAATGGATAAACCTTCAGCCAAACTCATCAAGAAAAAAAGAGAGAAGACTCAAACAAATAAAATCAGAAATGAGAGAGGAGAAATAACAATGGATACCACAGAAATAGAAAGGATTATAAGAGAATACAATGAAAAATTATATGTCAACAATTGAACAACCTAGAAGAAATGGAGAAATTCCTAGAAACATACAATCTTCCAAAACTGAATCAGGAAGAAATAGAAAATTTGAACAGACTGAGTACTAGGAATGAAATTTATTCAGTAATCAAAAAACTCCCAATAAACAAAAGTCCAGGACCCGATGGCTTCACAGGTGAATTCTACCAAACATTTAAAGAAGAGTTAATACCTATTCTTCTCAAAATTCTAAAAAATAGAAAAGGAAGGAAAACCTCCCAATTCATTTTATGAGACCAGCATTAACCAAAACCAGACAAAGACACCACAAACAAAGAGAACTACAGGCCAATATCCCTGATCAACATAGGCAAAAATCCTCAACAAATACTAGCAAACCAAATTCAACAATACATTAAAAAACATCATTCACCACAATCAAATGGGATCTATTCCAGAGATACAAGGACGGTTAAATATTCACAAATCAATCAATGTGATACATCACATTAACAAAAGGAAGGCTAAAAGTCATATCATCTGAATAGATGCATAAAAAGCGTTTGACAAAATAAACATCCATTCGTGATAAAAACTCTCAACAAAGTAGGTTTAGAGGGAACATATCTCAACATAACAAAGGCCTTATATGAAAAACCCACAGTTAACATCATATTCAGTGATGAAAAACTGAAAGCTTTTCCTCTAAGATCAGAAACAAGACAAGGATGTCCACTTTTACCACTGTTGTTCAATGTAGTACCAGAAGCCCTAGCTGCAGCAATCAGACAAGAAAAAGAAATAAAGGCATCCAAATTAGTAAGGAAGAAGTAAAGCTGTCACTATTTGCAGATGACATGACACTACACATAGAAAACCCTAAAGATTCCACCAAAAAGCTATTAGAACTAATAAATGAATTCTGTGAAGTTGCAGGATACAAAATTAATATGCAGAAATCTGTTGCATTTCTCTACACTAATAACAAAGTAGCAGAAAGAGAAATCATGAAAACAATTCCATTTACAATTGAACCAAAAAAAATAAATAAATGAAAGACTTAGGGGGCGCCTGGGTGGCTCAGTTGGTTAAGCCACTGCCTTCGGCTCAGGTCACGATCCTGGAGTCCCGGCATCGGGCTCCCTGCTCAGCAAGGAGCCTGCTTCTCCCTCTAACCCTCCCCCCTCTCATGTACTCTCTCTCTCTCATTCTCGCTCTCTCAAATAAATAAATAAATCTTTAAAAAAAATAAAAAATAAAAAAATAAAAAAATAAAAGACTTAGGAATAGAAAACTATAAGGCATTGACGAAAGAAATGAAGACCACACACACACAAATGGAAAGATACACCATGCTCATGGATTGAAAGAATCAATATTGTTAAAATGTCCATATTACCCAAAGCAATCTACAGATTCAATGTAATCCATATCAAGAAACCACCAGCACTGCAGCCACTCTGGAAAACAGTATGGAGGTTCCTCAGAAAGTTGAAAATAGAGCTACCCTATAACCCAGCAACTGCACTACTGGGTATTTACCCCAAAGATACAAATTTGGTGATCTGAAGGGGTATGTGCACCCAAATGTTTATAGCAGCAATGTCCACAATAGCCAAACTATGGAAAGAGCCAAGATGTCCATCAACAGATGAATGGATAAAGAAGATGTGGAATATATATACAATGGAATATTATGCAGCCATCAAAAACCTGAAATCTTGCCATTTGCAACAATGTGGATGGAACTAGAGGGTATTACGCTAAGCGAAATAAGTCAATCAGAGAAAGACAAGTATCATGATCTCACTGATATGAGGAATTCTTAATCTCAGGAAACAAACTGAGGGTTGCTGGAGTGGTGGGGGGTGGGAGGGATGGGGTGGCTGGGTGATGGACACTGGGGACGGTATGTGCTATGCTGAGCACTGTGAATTGTGTAAGACTGATGAATCACAGACCTGTACCTCTGAAACAAATAATACATTTTATGTTTAAAAAAAAGAAAAAGAAGATAGTAGGAAGGGGAAAATGAAGGGGGAGAAATCGGAGGGGGAGACGAACTATGAGAGACTATGGACTCTGAGAAACAAACTGAGGGTTTTAGAGGGGAGGGGGCTGGGGGATGGGTTAGCCCGGTGATGGGTATTAAGGAGGGCACGTATTGAATGGAGCACTGGGTGTTATAGCAAACAATGAATCATGGAACACTACATCAAAAACTAATGATGTAATATATGGTGACTAACATAACATAATAAAATAAAATTAAAAAAAAAAGAAAGAAACCATCAGCACTTTTCATAGAACTAGAACAAATAATGCTAAAATTTGTATGGAATCACAAAAGACCTCGAAGACCTAGAATAACCAAAGCAATCTTGAGAAAAAAGATGAAAGTTGGAGGTATCACAATGCCAGATTTCAAGATAAAGATATATTACAAAGCTATAGTAATCTAAACAGTATGGTACTGGCACAAAAATAGACACATAGATCAACAGAACAGGATAGACAGCCCAGAAATAAACCTTCTCATATATGGTCAATGAACTTATGACAAAGGAGGCAAGTATATATAATGGAGAAAAGACAGACTTTTCAATAAATGGGAAAACTGGACAACTACATGCAAAAGAATGAAACTGGACCACTTTCTTACACAATACACAAAAAACTTCAAAATGGATAAAAGACCTAAACACGAGAACTGAAATCATATAAAACTCCTAAGACAAAACATAGGCACTAATCTCTTAGACATCAACCTTAGCAACATATTTACAGATGTCTCCTCAGGCAAGGGAAGTAAAAGCAAAAATAAACTATTGGGACCATACCAAAATAAAAAGCTTTTGCACAGCAAGGAAACCATCAACAAAACAAAAAGGCAACCTACTGAATGGGAGAAGATATTTGTAAATGATATATCTGGTTAATATCCAAAATACATAAAGAACTTACACAAGTAAACACCAAAAAAAATCTGATCAAAAAATGCACAGAGGATTTGGATAGACATTTTTCCAAAGAAGACATATAGATGGCCAACAGGCACATGAAAATATGTTCAACATCACTCATCATCAGGGAAATACAAATCAAACCACAATGAAAGATCACCTCACACCAGTCAGAATGGCTAGTACCAAAAAGACAAGAAATAACACAGGCACCTGGCTGGCTCAGTCTGTAGAGCATGTGACTCTTGATCCTGGGGTTGTGAGTTCGAGCCCCACAACGGGTGTAGAGACTACTTAAAAATTTAAAAATCTTAAAAGAAAAAAGACAAGAAATAACAAGTACTGGTGAGGATATAAAGAAAAGAGAACACTCATGCACTGTTGATAGGAATGTAAATTGGTGCAGCCACTGTGGAAAACAGTATGGGTGGGGTCCTCAAAAAATTAAAAATAGAAATACTATATGATCCATAATTCCACTATTGGGTATTAACCCAAAGAAAGCAAAAGTACTAATTCAAAAAGATATATGCACCCCCATGCTTATTAAAGCATTATTTATAATAGCCAAGATATGGAAGCAACCCGTGTCCATTGATAGATGAATGGATGAAGATGTTTTATATACATATTGCTCAGCCATAAAAAAGAATGAGATCTTGCCATTGTGACAACATGGATGGACCTAGAGGGTATTATGCTAGGTGAAATAAGTCAGACAAAAAAGACAAATAGAATGACTTAATTTATATGTGGAATCTAAGAAACAAAACAAATTAACAAAAAAACTGAAAGAGACTCATAAACACAGAGAACAAACTGATGGTTGCCAGAGGGATGGAGGGACGGTGGTGGGAGAAATAAGTGAAAGGGATTAAGAGGTACAAACTTCCAGTAATAAAATAAATTAGACATGGGGATGAACAATACAGAATGGGGCATATAGTCAATAATATTTAATGATGTTGTGTGGTGGCAGATGGTAACCTCACTTGCAGTGAGCACTGAGTAATGTATAGAATTTTCCAATCAAATATAACATTGTATGGCAACTATATTTCAATAATAAAATTTTAAAAAATAGAACTGTCCCTGCCAAATGTGTACGTTTTAAATAACTATTTGCTCTTAGAGTGTCTTCCAAAGCAAAATGTGATTATATTTCCAAAATCCTGGTGGAAGATGGGCTCCACGAAACAAGGCAGTCAGACAGGAAAGGGGTACACATAAGAAATGGGCTAAGGAGGGCCGCCTGGGTGGCTCAGTCGTTAAGCATTTGCCTTCAGCTCAGGGTCCTGGGATTGAGCCCCGCATCGGGCTCTCTGCTCAGCGGGAAGCCTGCTTCTCCCTTTCCCACTCTTCCTGCTTGTGTTCCCACTCTCGCTGTCTCTCTCTCTGTCAAATAAATAAATTTTTAAAAATCTAAAAAAAATAAATGGGCTAAGGAGAGCCAACATGGGGAAGGGGGAAGAGAACATTTGAGATCACACTGAAGGCAGATCCCAGGATGATTACTGTACACCAGGACTAGCAAGCAAGCTGTTCCGACTGGGACAGGTTAAACTTGTGACCAAGGACAAGCAGGACTCCCTATTCATGCCCAACCCCCCCTTCTTCCTGAGGGAACAGGTGGGCTTATGATGAAAGCCAAGAGATCCATCACTTTAGCTTTAGCATCCACAAGGATAAAGAGTACGGGCAGGACTTAATGCTTAGATAATAAAGAAGTGTCTTCCCAACAAGAGTGACTGCCCTAACTCTGGTATTTCTCTTTTAACCAATATGTGGCAAGAGCCTTCTGATTCCAATGTAAAGAAAACACAAATCTTGAATAAGAGCAATTTCTTATCTATAATATAAAACAAAGAATATCTCTGGATGTTCTATTTTACTGGTTCCCACTGTCTATAGGGCAGAACTCTGACATAGGCCAGCACCAAGTTCCCTCTATCTGAACACAACCCACCTTCCTAACTTTAGCTCCACCTGGAATCTCTATTGCAGATAGATTAGTGTAATTGCAATCACTTAACATATCTTGCACCTTTCTTCCCTCTACACACCCAACCTTTAGATTCCCTGACTCTGCCTATTTCCTCCTACCTACTTAGTCTACCCACTCATCAGGGTCCTATTCACCTTCCATCTCCTTCACGAGGGATTCCCTAACCACCTGATTTATGCATTTCTCCTTCCCCTGAGCAAGGAAGCCTTTGCATCCCTCATGGAGCCGGAGGTACTCGGGAAGCCTAGGCTGACTGGCTTATTTTATAACCTCTTCACCATCACCTACCCCGTCCCCCCACCACATTATTCAGACAGTTTTTCATAGGCACTTAATTACTTCATTCAACATACATTTATTATTGTTTCTCACGTGCTTGGTGCATGGTGATCCTAAGACATGGAAAACAAAACCACTATTGTTAAGGAGATTAAAATCTATCAGGAGGTGACAGGCATCAATGATATAAGTGCAATAACAGAACTGGGCCCAGAGAAAAATGAGATCAGAATGACCACTTCCATGGAAAAGACAGAGGGGGTAGGAACCAGAAATGCGGAGGCAGTAAATACATACACAATAAATACTCCTATTTGGCAGCACCAAAAATCAAATGTCTCCCAGAGGGCACAGGAGGTTCAGACTGCAGTGTTCTTCAGAGCATTCACACCCTGTAGCAGAAGGGCTCCTGGAATGATGCTATTTTATGAGTCATTCATTCCAAAAATACTGAGAACTTATGAAATGCCAGATGCGGCTCCACTGTCCTAGCTGGGGATATAGCACAGAGTAAAGTCAGCACACATGTAAATAAATAAATATGAGAATTTTATATAGTAATGAGGGCTGGGAAGAAAATAAAACAGGATAATGGGATAGAGTGATGGCGGCAAGTCTTTGGACTTCTATCCATTATTCTGCCAATGGCAAGCAAGATACCCCACACCCAATCCAATAGCCCAAGACTGCTTTTAGTTAATAAATATCACAAAATAGCACCAAAGGAAGATACTAACAATAGACCAAGCCACTACCTCAAGTGGACCCCCAGTCTCCCAGGCTTGAGCCAAACATGTATATATATATATATATATACTCACAAGGGAACTTTAATATAGCACAGACATTCTACCCAGCCTAGTTGCTGCCACTCATTTGCAAGATATCTAACACTGCCAGTTTGTTTTGCAATCACTTTATTTCATCTTTGGATAACCTTCTAATTTCCCAGGTTAGGAAACTGACACACTGTGGAAGGGTGAGCATCTTTTTGAGACACCCTGCAATCAAGATTAGAATCTAGAGTGAAAGTTCCAGTCCCCAGGGTTTTCAGTTAGTGGTTGGGCCTAAAGAGGACATCAAATCTCTCCCCTACCTCCCAAAATGTTTACATTTCTCTCTTCTCCCATTAAAAGCCAAGAAAGCCTAGGGGTACCTGGATGGCTCAATTAAACAACTGACTCTTGATTTCAGCTTAGGTCATGATCTCAGGGTCATCAAGCCTTGCATGGGGCTATGCACATGGAGCCTGCTTAAGATTCTTTCTCCCTCTGCCTTTGCCCCTCTTCCACATAATCTCTCTCTCTCCCAAAAACAAAAAATAAAATAAAATGTGGTAACAGAAGCTAAGAAAGCCTACAACTAAACAGAATAGCTTGAAATCAACCTCAAATTACTAATTCCAACTTTCAATGCCAATTGCTTATTATCCTTCTTCCCCATTACATTTTGCTCCCCAAACTTGGTTCAGTCAAAACGAATCCAGGGATATTACCTGAGAGTAAGGGCCATTTCCTTTACTTCTTTGATATCCCCTGTAGTGCTTAACATGAGGCTGGCACACAGCTCACCTTCAATCTTTTAGTTAGGTTCCGTTGAGCTTTATTTGTCTTAGACGGTTTACTTTGGTTGTTTCAACTGTTAAATGCATCCCTGTAGCTTGTGAAGGGGAGGGAGTGTGGAAGAGAGGCTTAAGTAAGGGGTACCTTCTTTTGTTAACTCAGTCCTTCCCAGCCTTTTCAGGAGAAGCTACAGCGTGAATAATAAATAACCTCATTATCCTTTCTCTCTTTCGTCTATGGGACAAGCCTTCCAGGCTTGTCCTAGTTATTAAAGTCAGATCTGTGGGAAGAACTCCTCAGGGAATGTGGTCACTTCATGTTTATCCTGTATTCCACCATCTCCCTCACAGTAAACCACTGATCACATGTTTATTAACTTTTTTTTTTTTTTAAGGAGACTCAATACACACTGGAAAATACGTGGAAGGAATTCCCTTTGCGCCAAAGAAGCAATCCTCAAGAACTGGAAGCAGGCAGCAAAGAACATCCAGAAAGATCTTGGTCCCAAGAGGTTGCCACTGTCTCCAAATCAAATGCCTACAACCAAGCTGGTCTTTTGACACTGCCTCTGAGCTCTGGCAATCCTGTCAAACCCACTTCACTCTATTGTCAAGCACTTCCTCCCACCTTTTCTTCCAGCTCACAGCCTCCTGCCCCAAGCCTGAAGGAAGTTTATGGAATATGCTTCCAGGCGATTCTACTACTATACGAAGTAGATAAGCTAGCAACTTTAAGTGGGCAGGAAATACGCCAGATGCCTTCTTTTTCTTCTCAGCCCTTTCTTGGGAAGGGGGATCTATGTAGTCAAGGCCAAACCCTTACCCTGCCTCTCCGTAACCCCTACCCCTTGGCTTCCACTTCGGTCTTAACCAGCCTTAAAATACGCTGGGCCTCCCGACGGAGGTGTGGGAAAACAGGAAGCACCTTCACATCATTACACTGAGCGGGTCACCCACCCCAGTATCAACCGAGCGGGCCACTGGGCAGAGGGCGGCTCGGCCAGCGGGAGAGGGAGGGGGGCAACGAGGCCGCGCGGGGCTCGGGGCCGGTGCGTTCGCTCCTCCCTGCGACACCCGCGGGGAGAAGGCCGGCCGAGTGCGGAGGGAAGAGGTGGCGGGCGAGCGGGCGAGTCCTTTCCTGCAAGGCTGGCTCATCAGCGGGGACTCCGCCCGTAGCGCCCGCCTCGCCGGAGCCCAGGTCAGGGATCTACCGGAGGGGAGAGGGCGGCCCCAGGGCCCTTCCAGGCCTACCTTCCCCGACTCCCTGGGCTCCATGGCCCCGCTTGCGGTGGCTGGTGCTGACCCCGCCACTGCCTCCAGTCCGCCCCCTCCCCCCGCGGCCTGGCCTGAGGATGCCGCCGCCGCGACCACCTTGGGGACCCGGGCCCCCGGAGGGCAGGGCGCCCGGACGGGGAGGGAGCACGGCCGGGAACTTGCTCTCCCTCGTCGGGAGAGCGGGAGCGCTCCCTGTGCCGGCAGAGGTGAGCGGCGGGCACTAGCGCCGTACCGAGCGAACCGCTTTACGGCAGCCGCTTGGCCCTACACGGCGGGGCATCACGGGAAGCGTAGTCCCGCCTAGTTAAGCGGCTCTCAAACAGCTATTGGTTCCCGAAATGCTGGGCCCTGATTGGGCGCCGAGCAGCTCGCTCTCCGCCCTTCCCGCCTCGCTGGAGGGCGGTAGTTATTAGGTAGCTCCCGCACCACGCTCTCCCAGACCCTGCATTGAGGGCAAACCGTTCTCTTTGGGCTGTGAGAATGCCTGTTCTTGCGTCTGTTCCTCTCACTTAGGGCCAGCGTCAGCCTTGAAGGTTTCAGATTTTATTTAATCTAGGAGGGAAATTTTTTTTTCTTTTTTTAACATTCATTCAAAAAGCATCATTGGTTGCCTGCCCCGTGCCAGGCACTGTGCGAGGTTTGGGAATGCACAGCTGAATGAAACAAAACTTTGCCTTCGAGGAGCTTATAGTTTATTGGGGAAACTGACCAGAAACAGATAACTATAAAATAAAGACACAAGTGCAAGGAAAGAGGTAAGCACAAGACCCCACTAACGCACACTTTGTCACTGTCTAGAGTATGGTGGTGGGAATCTACGGGATGGTTAGTCAAGGATTTCCTGAGGAAATGGCACCTGAACTGAATTAAGGGGTAGGCGGTAGCGAGGTGAAGTGCTATGGATGGAATTGTGTACCCCCAAATTTGTATGTAACCCCTATGTGACGTTATTTAGATGTGGGGCCTTTGGGAGGTAGTTAGGTTTAGACGAGATCATGAGGATGGGGTTCTCATGATGGGATTAGTGTCTTTACAAGAAGAGACACAGGAGAGCTTGCTGTCTCTCTCTGCCATATGAGGAAACAGTGAGAAGGCAGCTGTCTGTAAGCCAGGAAGAGAGTCCCCACCAGAACCCAGCCATGCTGGCATCTTGGTCTTGAACTCCCATTCTCCAGAACAGTGAGAAAATAAATGTCTGTTGTTTAAGCCACCCGGTCTATGGTATTTTGTTATGGTAGCCTGAGTTAACTAAAACAGGAGGGGGAGAAAGGTGTTGCAAAGAGGGCAGTTGGCCATAAGAAATAGCATAAGCAAAGCCAGACAGCTGAGCAAATGGTGTGAGCAGGGATGGTGTGAGACAGGAAATTATGGGAAATGGCACTGGAGAGATACTTGGGGGCTGGATGTGGAAGGCAGTGTATGCTCCCTTAGGGCGTTTGAAATGAGTTTTAAGCCAGTGAATGTTGTGGGCAAATTTGCACTTTAGTTGGATCAGTCCTACTGCAGAGTAGAGGGTGAATTTAAGGAGGAAAGAAAGAAGACCAAACTCTATAAAAATATACTTGCTCTTTCTTCTCTGATCTTCTTTAAAAGACATGAAAGAAGACTTCACCCGCCTCCATTTTGACCTCAGTTTGTACTTCCTAACTGATTCAGTTCTTTCCAGCTCATGTCTTAACTCAGGCAAAGCATTCTGTGATGGGAACCAAGACTGTCCCCTTGAGCAGTAACCACTGCCCTGAGCCAGCAAGACCCCACATGACTGACCTCAAGACACCGATCAACCTGACCTTTCCTGCCCACCTGCATGTGCCCATCAACTTTTGTCCCACATTTGCCTTCTATAAACTTAGAAGTATTTTCAGCACTTTGGAGATAGTCTTTGAGACATTAGTCTGCTGTCTTCCTGCTGCTGGCCTCACTGAAATAAATTCCTTTCTCTTTTCACCACCGCTCGTCTCTCTGTCTTTGGATTTTGTCTGCAGTGAGTGGCTGAGCTTGGTCTGTTTGGGACCCCCGGAGCCAGAAAATGACAGAAAATAAGGAAGTGATTATTATAAAGGTGTTGGTAAAATTAACTATAAAAATGTTTGATGTACTTTTACATGTGTGCGTTTTAAGTCACAATTCAAAGTTTTAAATAAAAAAACAAGCAAACAGTTTATGTTTAAAATTTTTATTAATACATATTGCCATACTGATTGTTAAATATTTTGATTATCACCCCTGAGCAGGTCCCAAGTAACCATTTTCCATTATACTATACGACTCTGCTCTTCTAGCCAGGGTTGAATAGAGCTAAACTCAGCAGGGGTCAATGGGAATACCTTTTCTAGAAATGTGAGAGCATTCAATCCATGTGAGTAGAACTGTAATATTTGACCTCAGCTCAGGCTGCCATAACAACATAGAGAAATTTACTTTCCCAGAGTTCTGGAGACTGGAAGTCTCCAGTTGGTTGTTTCTGGTGAGATTTCTCTTCCTGGCTTGCAGGTGGTACCGCCTCGCTGTGTCCTTATATGACCTATTTTCTGTGTGTTCTCAGGGAGAGAGAGAGAGAGAGAATGAGCTCTCTGGTGTCTCTTCTTCTAAGGACGCTAATCCTATCAGCCTCCTGACCTCATTTAACCTTAATTACCTCTGTATAGGCCCTACTTCCAAATATAGTCACATTGGGGTTTAGAGCCTCAACAGAGGAGTTTGGGAGGGATACAATTCAGTTCATAGCTTTGTGTGCTTTAAGCAGCCTCCCTCTGGCCAGGTGCAGTCACTGGTAGGGGAGTCTGTGCTTCTGAGAAAGAAAAATGAGACAGCTGCACAGAAATGAGATCGAAGACTCCAGGTGGCCTTCTAACCTCCAGCTCCCAGCTCAGTCATAGCTATCCCTCTCTGTATGTACCTCAGCTGTATTTCTGCCCATGAGTTATCCCTGTCTCCCTATAACAAATTCTTGTTTGAGGGGTTAAACACTGGAGGTGAGGTGGTTGAGACAGCTAGGGTTGGTAACTGAAAGAGTTTCTCCATGAAAAGGTATAGAAAGATGGGACAGTATCTGGAGGGAAATGTGGGGTCAAGAGAGGAGGCTAAGATGTGAGACACGAGGTCGTGTTTCTGTTGATGGGAAGGGAACTGATGGTTAAGCCCAGGTGGGGCAATGCAAGGACCCAAGACCTTGAGGAGGCAGGAGGAGCCAGGACCATAGTACCAAGGGCCCTTTCCAGAGGTAGGGATACTTCTAGATGACACCATGAGGGAAGAAGGAGAAGATGGAGCGGATGTCGGTTTGTTTTGTTGTAGATTTGCTATAGATTTTCCCATCTGATGACATCTCTGTGGGACAAGGTCATCTCATGAAAATGTAGGGGAGGGGGAAGAGAAGGCATGTATAGTCATTGCAGAGAACAGGAAATAGAGTTTATAGGGAAACAGAAGAGGTAGGATGATCAAATTGAATTAAAGGCCTGTTTGAGGTTTGTGATCACAAATTTAAGGTAAAAACAGCCTATCTGCAAAATTCTGTCTAGAAGCAGAAACTTAGGCAGATTTTTGAGTTGGAATATTGGCAGGTGGGGATGAATGGAGATAGAAAAGTGAGGGATTTAACGGTACTTGCATTGGAGAGATTTATAATGACAGAAAGGTGGTTCTCAGTTCTAGCTAGGTGCACATGGAATTACCCACGAGGCTTCCAAAGAATCTGATTTAATGGGCTCAGGATGGGGTCTGGGCATTGGTAGGGTTTCAAAAGCTCCTCGGATGATTCTAATGTGCAGTTGGTGCTGAGAATCACCATGCAGACCGTGACTCCTGAGGGGAGACAGGAGGGAGCTAATGAAAAGTGAGAACCCGGTGGGCTCAATGAATTTGAAATAAATTATAGCAGTGGGGTACTAGAGCACATAAGCTGGAAGGATGGGAAGTCATGATCAGTAAGTAAATATTTGAAAGTGTTTGAAAACGGCTGAGTTTGTGGAGTGAAGGGGAAGGTCACTGTACATAAAGGGATGAGAACTGAATGGATTATCCACGTGGAGTGTCCACGACAAGGAGTAGGACCCACCAGCTGAACTCTTCTCTGGATGAGGGGAAATGGCAGTTGGAAGCAGGAGAGGGTGGTGGAGCTGGGCAGCACCAGCTAGACTGGAAGAGGGCTCTTTGCAGGACGAAGGGGCAGAACTGGCCAGCAGAAGCCATGCACCAGAGAACTTCAGACTTTATGTGCAACCTGCTGATGTGGAAACTGAGGCACATACATGGGAAGTGACTTGCCCAAGTTCACCAGCATGGCAGATTAACAGAAGCCTCCTGGAGACAGTCCTTGTGCGGGTCGAGATCAGGGCTCAGACCCACTCTGCCCCCCTTACCCGCTTGTCCCCGGAGGCAGACTCTGCACACGGGCTTGCTGCCAGTGTCACTTTATTTGGGAGATGCTGGTACCAGGGCATGGAGTGGGCGGGTCGGCACGGGAGGAGGGGGTCAGTGCCTCCGAGCCCGGTGATGACATGAGGGGTGGAGGCAGCCTCGTGCAGCGGAGCCATCAGTGCTTTGAGAAGTCACCTCCTGGAGGACGAATGAGCGGGAGAGGCACTAGCAAGGAGGCAGTGGTCAGGCCCGGAAGGGATGGGCAGCGGCGCAAACTGGCAGGAGAGGGAGACCCGCCAGGAGGAAGGCCAGAGAAAGGCCCGCTCTAGCCCTGCGCTCCGTCCAGGCGGTACCAGTGTCCCTGCACCTGTTTCTCTCACCTGCCACAGTGTGGCCTCGGGTACCTAACGAGAACCAGGCACCTGGCAGGCGCTTCACACGTGCGCTCTCACTAAGCCCTCCCAACAAGCCCGTGCACATTGTCAGCCAGGCGGTGAGGCTGAGGTCACGGACGCTGAGCAAGGAAGGAAAGAGAAGGGCTGCTATGAAGCAGCTCTGACTGACTCCAAACCCCCAAGCGTGCGTATGATTGGAGAAGAACCCAACAAGAGAGCCAAGAAGCGGGATGGAGCGGGTCAGAAGGGGTCAAGAAGGCAGAATCCCACGGGGGCCTGCGAGTTGGGAAACGGGCCGCCTTTCGGAAGGCCTGTCCCGGCCCCGCCCCCGCCCCCGCCCCGCCCCCGCCGGGCCCCGCCCCGCCCCCGGAGCCCCCCGCGCCCCCCGCCTGTCGCCGCGCCAGCCCGGCCTCGCCCAGACCCACCCTGGCAGGCGCTGCACTGGCAGCTGCGGATGGCGGGCAGCACCACCGGCTCCGCGCGGCCGCCGGGACAGCGCAGGGTCAGGATCCGCACGGGGCTCTCGGGGTCCAGGCTGTAGCTGCAGCAGCCTCACTGGCTCTGCAGGTACGGCTCCTGCGGGGGGGCGTGGCTGAGCTGGGGCGGGGCCAAACGCGTTTGCCCAAAACACCCGCCTTCCCTCTGGTGGCCTTTCCCGTCCCGGGGAGGGCCAGATCCCAACACTCCTCGCCAAGCGAGGCTGGCTGTCGCCAGCCGGGTCGGGGAGGAGCAGGGCTCTGGGCCCGAGGAGAGCAAGTGCAGGGCAGAGCCCAGTCCGTCTTCTGGGACATGCTCATAACGCCTTGCCAGGAATGTCTGGGACGAGGCTGTGTGTAAACGGCCTGTCCCACAGAGCTTCTCACTATAGGCTGGGCTGTGATTTCGGAGACTAACTTAGCTCCTAATTTATGCCTTTCCTGTTCATGTCCTGGTAGGCCCACAGAGGAGAAGACCCCCCTGGCAGGGGTGGAGGCCTGCAGTAGGCTCTGGAGCCCAAGCCCGGCGGAGGGTCACAGGGCCAAGCAGCAGGTGGAGGCCACCACCTTGGTAAAAACTCACCCGGGCTCTGATCTGTATCCCCTTGAGATTGACCGCGTCCCTCACGTCCCCGGGGCTTTGCCCAGGTCTAGGCTTGCAGTGGTAGGCCCTCAGGGTGCACGGCAGCCCCCTGGCTCACCTCAGGCATGACGTTGGTGCTGGATGGACAGTGCCCGCTGCAGTAGCTCACTTCTACCTGGTCCAGGTAGCAGGGGCCCTTGGTGAGGTTGCGCAGCTCGGTGAGATGCAGGCAGGAGGCTGACTGCTCCTCTGTGGGGAGGAGCAGGTGAATGCTGGAGGTGGGGGCACGGCACAGAGAGAAGGCCAACATGAGGGGACTCTGTGTGAAGGGGACAGCAGCGTGTGGACCCGAGGGGCACCTGCGGCTGTTGGGACAGGGGTGGCCAGGTGCCATGAGGCAGCGCTAGGGGTCTCCACTCCGCTAATCCTCATGGTAGGCAGCACTGGGGAAGGCAGGCCTCCTAGGGTGGGCATGGGGGCAGTTTGGGAGAAGGGCCCAGAGCAGGAAGAAGCACGGCAGGAAGTACCCCAGGTCCCCCGCATACCCAGAGTCTCTTGGCGGCAAGTGGGACAGCAGCTCCCTGGCTCCTGCACAGTCACCTCGTCCTGCAGAGGGAGTGGTCCCCAGCCCACTCAGGAGGATGGCCCAGGCGCCCCGGCACTGCCTGCTCGAGGCCCTAAGACCAGCCTCTGGGGAGGGACGCAGGAAGGACCCCAGGGAGCCGCTCTGAGAGGGCAGCAGGGCTGCTGGCGGTACCTGGGCACAGGTGAGGGGGGGGCAGCGCTGGGTGCAGACACTCCTCCCGCGGACGCAGCGGCAGCTGTCACAGTCCTCCTGCCATTCGGATCTGGGCTGGGGAGAATGCGGGACATTCTCCTCTCCACCTCGATCTCCATCTCTCTGCTGGTTAGGCTTTTCTACGCTACTACCCCCTCCCTGAAACCAGTGGCCAGAGACTGAAGGCGGCAACAGGAGTTTCAGGAGGGAGGGGGGCCAACGGAGCCCAGAGACTGTCCCGGTGGGACGGCCCTGGCGCAGAGGGGAGGAGCCCGCGGAGGGGAGGGAGGCCTGGGTTGAGGAGGGCAGCGGTGTCTCACCGGGTGGGGATGCCCGCGGCGCCAGCACTCGCAGCCATCCGCGGGCACGCAGAGGCCCGCCTGGCTGCGCAAGTGCCCGTGCCCGCACACACAGCCCGGGGCCCGCGCCGCACTGCAGCTGCCCTGGGTCTCCGTGGCGTTGGGCTCCCGGCACGTCCACTCTCACAGCCCCAGCTCCCCAGGGGGCACCTGCTGCCACATTTCCCCGGAGGGGCACTCTGCCAGGGAAGACCCCCCACCACCACCACCACTCAGGTCAGCCCTGGGTCCAGCCTCGATTCTCCCCCGTCCCACGCCAGGCACCCCTAGGGTCCCTCCTCCCTCCCCAGTGCTGCCCACTCTGCACTTGTAGGCCTCCAGACACAGCCCTCTGCTCTTATCCACCTTCCCAAATACCAGCGGGACCTAACTCGCATCTTGCCTCTTCCAGGAAGCCTCCCCTGACTAGTCCTGTCCACCTCGACCTCTCCTCTTGTGGCACTGATTTCCCGTCCTGTGGGTGCAGCCTGCTTGTCAGTGGGCCAGAAACCGTCTCCTGTCTCTGTTCTGGTGGGTCAGTCTGCCCTCAGCAGCAGCACCAGGCTGGGGTGCTCAGGGCTCACCATACCTGTGTGTCTCTGAATCCACACAGAGCCCAGTGTGCCAGGGCGGGGCACAGGTAGCCCTTAGCAAAGGCCTGTTGACTTTGACCAGATGGGGGCAAAACAGCACAGGGCAGATACCACCTGCCTGGGGACTGCCAGACAAGGATCCTATTTTAGCTCACGCTCTCAACCTTTGCTTCCTCCTCTGCAGGGAAAGAACCCTCCACTTCCTGCATCGCTCACAGCCCTGCTCTGTGCACACACAGGAATGCCGTCAGCATCACTGTGGACAGAGCAGGGAAGGGGCTTCTTGAAAGAGATAGCACTGCCTTTGCCCTCAGCAGGGCCAACCACCCCCCCTGCCTTTGGAAGGACTGGCAGGGGCCTAGACAGCCATATCTCACCACGACAGTCGGCTAGGGAGCAGCTGAAGGCTCCATCTCGGCAGATACTGGGAAGACAGAAGCATGGGTTCCGATGCCTCCGAGGCCCTGCTCCCCACCGCCATTCTCAGCAGCCCTGCCCTCCACCCCCTCCCCACCCCAGCCCCCTGGCCCTCACCAGCGGGTACAGTTCCAGATGAGCACAGTCCCTGGGGGAAGCTCCCGGGCCTGCTCTTCAAGGGGCAAGGTAAGGCCCCACGGCAGAGAGATCTGGGTGCAGGGGCATGCAGCGGGGGGCACACACGTGCCATGGTGAAGCAGCTGGGGCAGTGCGGGCTCCAGTTATACTCAGACCCACTTCTCCCCCTCCCCCCCAACTGCCTGCTCCCCCTACGGGAGTCGGGACACGGCACCTGGACGTACCTGCTCTCCAGGGCAGCTGCAGCCAAGCTGACAGGGTTCCTGCACACAGGGGGCACCAGGCTGCAGATGCGAGCAGAGGCGTGGGCACACGGTGGCTCAGATTCTGAGCACCTGGCCAGGTAGGCACTCTGGGGGGGGCAGCGCACAGACAGTGAGGTGGAGCCCCAGGGAAGGGACTGTCTCCCGACCGGCCCCCTGCCCTGGCAAAGGCCAGCTGGGATGGGGGCCGGAGCTCAGCGGCGCTAGAGGGAAGGGCAGGTGCCCACCACCCCAGGTGCTCACCGGGGCAGGGCTGCAGGTTACATTCCTGCCGCTGCTTTGTGTCCTGGGCCTGGCATGGTACCCCCGCAGGACCCTCCTCACAGCTCCGATGCCGCTCCATAGTGCCCCCACCACAGGGGGCAGAGCAGCTGTTCCAGGCTTACCAAGGCCCAAGGACAGGGCACTCGTGGTGTGGACACATCAGGGACCCATTGATACAGGTGCTGTGGACAGGGGTCAAGGGCACGAGTCAAGGGGAACGGAGCCTTGTTTCCCAGTAATGCCCATAACCCTGACCTGCCCCAAGCCTCCCACCCAAAGCTCCCGAGCCCCCCGCTTGGCCACCAGTGGGCAGCCATACCAGTTTTTGCAGTCCAGTTGTGCCACCTCAGCTGGGGCCACCACCCATGAGGCATTGGGGCTGGGAAGGCCACAGTGGCAGGAGGAGATGGGCACGCAGTGTCCATCCTGTATCAGTTGGCCAGGGGGGCAGCGGCAGCCTGGGGGGTGGGGGTGGGGAGGACAAGCAAGATTCAGCGCTCTGGCAGGCACACACAGAGGATCCCCCTGGCCGCCAGTTGGAGTCCAAAGCCTCAGGCTGACCCTGGAGCACCCTCCCCCACCCCCACCCCCAGCCCCCACACTGTTTCCACCTCTGGAGCACAGGAAGGGGTCACTCTAGCCCGCCCTGTGTGGGCCCCACCCCAGGAACCCTTGAGGCTGCCTGAGAGCATCTTCACAGACACAGCCCATCTTGGCTAAGGCTCCCTCTATGCAGGAGCCCTACCCGGTTGCCAAAAGTGACCCAAGGATCCACTTTGCTGCCCTATCACCCATGATCCAGTACAGGAGCACGCCCCCGCCCACGGGTCTCATGCTCTCTGGAAGCAGGAGGCAGCGAAGCAAGCTGCCCTGCTCAGAGGCCCTAGGGCTCCCAGGCTGGGCTGCAGTCACGGCCTGGCCACCTGGGCAGCACGGCCCCTGCAGACACTGCACGCGGTCCCAGAGGTCGGCACAGCTTCTGGGGCATCGGTTGGCACAGTCAAGGGTGGGCACGGTGTCCCGGGCTTCGCAGCTCTCCCCTGAGGACCAGAAGGTAGGAGTCTGTGCTGGGAGCCAACTCTTGGGCCCCCGGGACAGCACCCTCCCCTCCCCCGCGTGCCTCTAGGAGCAGAGGCAACATCCCCCTCAGGCGCTATCTTGTATGTTACAGTCCCTGGCCCCTCCCCCCAGATGCCGCCATGGGGGTTACCTGGGCAGGGCGCCACATTGCAGCTCTCAGTCTGAGCCCATGGCCCCTGGCAGCCCCCTCCAGGGGGGGCCGCTGCCTCTCTCCAGCGTAGCCGGAAACCTCCACTGCAGGGCACCTGGCAGGGGCTCCAGGGCCCCCAAGGACTCCATGGCATAAGTCTGGGGAGATGAAATGGAAGTCAGTACCCAGGGCCCACCTCCCCTCTGCCTCTTGCTTCCACCCCAAGGCCTCGGGCTCTAGCCCTGCAGACACTCTGACATGCCCTGAGCCCCTCAGACCCCCTTCCTCCTCTTTTCAGCGGCTGCATGGATGCTCCCTGCTGCAGGCCCACCCAGCGTGAAATCCAGCAGGCCCTGGGGGCAAGCAGGAGGCTTAGCAGGCCTGCTAACCCCCTGGCTACTGAAATAAACAGCATGGCCCAGCCCTACCTGGCCAGGTCCCCCACCACTCTCATTTCAGGCTCCCTCCTGCCCTGTTGGTCTCTGCCCCTCCTCATTACCTTGGCAGGCCCTCGGGTCCGGGCAGAGGTGCTGCTGGCTAAGTGGGGCGGTGCAGAGGTCTGGGTCTCCAGCCCACGGCCTCCCCGTCTCAGGGTCCAAACAGAGGCGATGGCGGTGCTGCTCCGAAGCCAGCCAGGGGGCCAAGGTCGGGGAGCGGCCAGCTGGGTGCTGAGACCAGCGCTCCTCTAGCACAGTCCTGGAGGCAGGGGCCAGCACGCCAGGGGGCAGGCAGGGCCCACAGGGTGACCACCACTCGGACCACCCACTCAGAGGAAGAAGACCTAGGAAGGGCAGCGAGTGGGCACCTTCCCAGGGGCCCTCCCCCAGACCACAGATCCCAGTGGACGGGGAGGGAGGAGCCCCAGTTATGACCAGGAAGGGCTGGAAATGGGAAAGGCTGTAGGAGGTGTCAGGGAGCCAGGGTAGGGTGACCCACTGTCCTGGTTTGTCTGGGACTGTCCGAGTCCTAGCACTAAGAGTTCCAGATTCGGGAAACCGCCCCCCGCCCCCAGTCCTGGGCAAATGGGGACAGCTGGTCTCTCAAGTCCAGAGTTACCTTGACAGCCCTGGCTGGTGCACTGCAGTTCTCCGTGCTGGCATTCACTGTGGGAGGGGGTGGGAGGGGTAGGTTTGCCGAGGCAAGACTCAGCTCAGAGCGGTGGCTGGGGGGGCTGCTGTAGGGGCGACCTGAGCTCTGGGCTCATTTGGAGCAGGATGAGGTTGGAGTTGGGCCTGGGGCCTGGGGGATTTCCCTGTGGGGTCTCCTCCCCGCCCCCCACCCCCTGACCCCAGCCCCCTGATGCTGCCTCCCGGCCCCCATCACGCACCACTCTTTGCAGCCCAGGTGCAGGCATTCCCCGGGGAACAGGGTCACTGTGGCTCCTTCTCCTGTGAGGTGCAGGCAGCTACACTGCTCTGGGAGAATGCAGCCCCCCACCTGCTCCAGCAGCCCCTGAGCAGGAGGGGACACGGGGACAGGGCTGTGTGGCAGCCATCTCTGTACCCTGGTGCCATACTGTGTCTGCTCACGGCGGGTGAGCCAGTGGTGGGCACGTGGGCACGAGGCAGAATGTGAGGGGCTCTTGAGGGGCATCGTGCAGAGGGGTGTCACCCAGGCATCACGGAGGGGAGGCAGCGTAGGAGTGTGGACAGAGCCCCCCTTCTCCTGGGGCACCTCCCCCAGCCCCACCCCTCACCTCTGGACAGTAGCAGCCAGGCTGGCAGAGCAGCAGGTCCTAGCAGAGCCGATGGCTCAGGTGTGTGGTGCAGAGCCCGGCACAGGGCGGGGCACAGGCCCGGAACTCAAAGGGAGGTGTGCAGCTGTCTTCTGTGAGGGGAACAGAGGCTGGTGGGGGGCCGCCCAGAGACACCCTCCACCCCAAGCGCGGAGCACACAGGACACGATCCCCTCAAGGCCCCTTGGGGTCGCCCTGTAAGAGTGCAAACCTGCCCCCAGGCTGCCCTAAGGACTGGCTAGTGTTGCCCCATCGAGCGCCCACTCGGCCCCCAAGGGTGCCTCTAGGAAGGGTCATGATGGTTGGGCCGCGGAGAGCCAGGTAGCTGCGTGGAGGATGGGGCCTTCAGGGAGCTAGGGGCCTGGCAGGTGCTCCCGGGGTTGGCGGATGGGGGACAGGAGGGTGGCTACCACTGGAGGTGGGCAAGACCTGTGCCCGGGGGCTGCTACAAGTGGACAAAGCCTTTAGCTCCAAAGCGGGGAGATCAGAGCGGAGCCGGGAGGGGAGAGGAGCAGAGCCGTGGGGATGCGGGAGTAGCTGAGGGCGAGGCAGGGGCGTAACCGGGCTGCTGAGGGCAGGGCTCAGTGCAGGCAAGGGCACCAGCTCTGAGGGCCCGGGGGCATGGAGGCCGGCTCGGAGAGGAGCTGGGAGGCCCTGCCGGGGCTCAGCCGTCTGGCTTCTCGCTCCCGGGGCCTCACCCGAGCAGTTGCTGATGGGGCAGGGCCGGAAGTGGCCGTCCAGGCACGTGCAGGGAGAGCCCCCCCGCGCCGCT
Organism: Neomonachus schauinslandi; assembly: GCF_002201575.2. Lineage (NCBI taxonomy): Eukaryota > Metazoa > Chordata > Mammalia > Carnivora > Phocidae > Neomonachus > Neomonachus schauinslandi. Next base: position 99,174,671 of record NC_058414.1, on the reverse strand, counting down.
CCCGCTGTGGGTGCTGGTCCCTGGTGCCGGCAGCGCTGCTGGACCAGCACCTGGCAGGAGCATCGCGTCCAGCTGCTCCAGCTGCTCCACAGGCACTCCTCTAGGGACCAAGGTGGGGGGGTGCCAGCCAGGCTCCTCCAGCCTCCCTCCTCCCTCCCCTCCCCTCCACTCTTCCCCAAGAACACCCTGCACAGCGAACACCCTGCACAGCGAAAGGGCAAAAGGGAGCCAAGAATTTAGACAAGTCCTAATTCGCTGTGTTCTCTGTCACCCAGGGGCGAGGGGCGCATCCCAAAGAGCTCAAAAGGAAGAGATGGTGAGAAGAGGAAAGAAACTAGACACAATATCAGAGAGATAGATACACATTTGAGGGGACAAATCTGGGGTTTGGGAAACCATGTTACTCGCTGAGTTTTTCTGAGGCAGGAAATCAGGGGAGGGGGCTTCACTGCCCCATGCACACTCACCTAGGCAGGGCCCTGGGTAGCAGGCCTGGGTGTCCAGGTGGAGGAAGGTGCCATTGCAGGTGGGGTCGACTTCGGCCAGTGGGCACAGGCAGGACCCAGAGCGGGAGGCCAGGCCTGGGCCACAGCTGCGGGAACAGGGCCCCCACGGGCCCCAGGAGCAGGCCTCCAGCAGCCCCAGGCAAGGCTGCCATCCACAGTGCTGGGTCTGGGTGCCAGGGCCCAGGCAGGGGGCCCTGCTGCGGTCAGCGGCCGAGGCCATGCAGACCCGGGTGCAAACCTGGCTTCCACCTCCACAGGAGACAGGGCATTCAGACCAGGGGGACCAGAGCGTCCAGGCCCCGGGTACTGTGGGAGGGCACAGGCGAGGTTAGAGAAGCCGGGGGGTGGGGGGGAGCAAAGGCCCCGAGGGCTGGTCAGGACCTTCATGGCACAGGGGCTGGCAGCGGTGAATAGGGCTAGGAGGGAAATGCGAGACAGAGCAAGCAAGCCGGCCTGAGGCTAGGAGGGTGGGGGAAGGTGGGATTGGGATGAAAGCCCAGACCTGCACACTCGATGTCTTCACATATGATGCCCTCCGGGGTGCAGGAGCTGAGGGGAGGAGCCCGGACTCAGGGACGCTGCCCTCCGGCAGGACAGTGCCACCCCGTCCCTGCCCCTGCCCCAGGCTTACCACCGCTGACACTCGCCCTGCAGCCAACTGTCCCCCAGGGTGTGGAGGCGAGCACCGTGCAGGCACAGGGGTGGGCACGGGGGCTGAGGGCAGGGCTGGCTCTGGGACTGCTCCTCCCGACACTCTGGGGCCCACGAGCCCGATGTGGAGGACCTGGGTGGGGCCCGGCGCAGAGAAGGTGAGAGATAGCCCAGGGCCCTTCATCACTCCTTGGCCTCCTGGTGAGACACCTGACGGGCAAACCTGGGGCGGCTAAAGAAAGCACGGATGACCGGGCCAAGAGCTGGGCCAGGGCACAGAGGGTATGCCACGGGGGGGCAGGATCCAGGAGCTCTGGATCAGAGAGGAAGACCGAGTCCAGGCAGTGGGAGACTGGGGTTGGGGGAGGTGACGCTAGCCTGGCCCAGCCCCATACCGGAAGCGGCTCTGCTGCCCCTCAGGCCCACACGAGCGGCTGCAGGGACTCCAGGCTGACCAGCGGCTCCAGGCGCAGTGGGCAGGCGGTGGGCAGGGCTGAGCCGTGCAGGAGAGGCGCCCAGCCTGGCAGGTGCAGGTGCTGCAGGCCTCCTGGTGCTGGCTGCCCGGGGCCCAGCTCTGGCCCTGGGCATCTGTACACTCGCAGTGCCAGTCGGCACGCAGCTGCCGTCCTGCTCCAGGAAGCCTGCGGGGGAGGCAGCCCTCCAGAGCCGGGCCGGCACCCGGGGCCCACCGGCCTTCCCACTGAGCCACTCTGACACGCTGCGGGCCCGGGGTCGCCCCTACCCTCCGAGCAGTGGCAACCCGGCTGGCGGGCCTGGCCGTCCTGACACACGATCCCCTCCTGGAGGTCTGAGCAGCGGCGGGGGCAACGGTTGGCACAGCTGACCATCTGCATGCCTGCTGGGCAGCCCTCCTCTGAGCAGACGGGGAGGACCTGAGTCAAGAGGGCTCTGAGCACAGGGGCTCAGAAACCCTCCGCCTGCCTGCCCGGGAACTGCTCTTACCTCCACGAAGCTATACTCCCATCCCTCTCCCCACATTGGTGCCCATGGAAACATAGGGCCTTGGGGAGACCCCTGGGATTGGGACGTTCTGCGTGACAGGGAGTCCCTCTTACCTACCTGGGGGTTCTCAGCACCTAGCCTGGCACCCACAAAATGTCGCTGAACTGGACTGAATTTGTGCATCTAAGAACATGCTCACCTACACAGCTCCTTTGTGTTCACGTGGAGGGGCTATGAGGGTGGAAAGCCCTAGTGTAACCAAGGTCCATGGGGTCGGGGAGCTCAGAAGAACCAGTAAGGACCAATAAGGAGCCGAAGCTGGGAGGGGCGTGTCTGGAAGTGGCCGCCCACACCCCAGGAGCAGGTGCAGTCCTGATTGTAACCCTCAAATCCTCCGGAAATCTTGACCGGGCTGGGTGGTCTTTCAGGAGCTGGAGGGTGGGCAAAACTTCAAGAACGAGTTCTGGTGCAGGGTGGGGGCAGGCAGGGGCAAGCATTCTGGCAGCTCAGCCCTGGCCACAGCGAGTCCCTACGCGCAGTACCCAGATCCCGCCATCTGACCCTGCAGGCCTCAGTTTTCTCTGCTGGCTACTGAGTGTCTCCATCACAAGGTGTCGTGGGAGTTAAATTAGGGGTGGGATGGGGAGAGCTGTGCAGAGGGCAAAGGCCACCAGGGATGCGATGTCCCCACCATCATACCACAAGGCAAGGGATTGCAGAGCCGAGCGTGGTGCCTCTCCCCAACACAGGGGGCACCCCCGTTCTTGGGTGGGGGGCTTGAGCAGCTGCAACTCCTCAGGGATCGCCCCCCCCCCCCAGCTCCGGTCACACCAGGACCAGGGACTCCAGCGTGACCAGCCTCCAGGCACTGCGTGGCAGAGAGAAGGGCCACATGAGGGATGACCTAGCTCAGGCAGAGCACCCCCCCACCACCACCGTGCTCCAGGAGCCTGGGGCAGGGTCCTGCGCTAAGATGGAAGCGCCACAGAGGCCCTGGGACCAGGGAAGGGCCTGCGCTGGTCCTCAGCAGCCCTCCTCACCTGGGCAAGCCCGCAGGTTGCAGAAGCGGTTCTCCTGGTAAGCGGTAAGGATGTCGGGGCACCAGTGCCCACTGGGCCCTGGGGGACGGTAGGCCCGCAGACGGCGCTGCTGGCCCACCCCGCAGCTTCGGGAGCAAGGTTCCCATGGGGCCCAGGCGGTCCAGGAACAGTTCCCAGCCACACAGCCAGGGCTGGGGCACAGGGGCAGCTCTGCGGGCCGGGACAGGATGGAACGAAGCGAGCTGGAGCTGGCCCTGACTCCCCCGCCTCAGCCCAAGTGCAGAGCTCCTCATCCGCCGGGCCGGCCAGGTCCTTATCCAGACCTCTGGGGTCCCGTTTCGGATCTGATACCGGCTGTTGCGAGGCTTTGGCCACGAGGTCTCAGGGGGCCGTGCGTGGTCCCAGACTCACCGGGATGCTCAGGGATTTGGATGGGAATTTGGGTGAGTGTTCAGTACAAACACAAGTGAGGGTTTGCCGGTGTGGGCAGGGCCTGGAGGCCCCAACAGCTGCCCAGCCTGGCACAGAGCACCCCGGGTCCAGAGTCACACACGGATTCATGATTCCGTATCAGGCTGAGAACTCGGTATTTGCTTCAAGGGTATTAGATGTCGGGGTTGGGAGGTTGGACATGGGTTGGGGGTCAGAATGTGCTGCTGGAGGGAGGATGCTGGGCTTAGAGGGGATGGCCATGGTTCAGACACGGGTCAGGGTCAGAGGTCAAGACTGGAAGGCACACCTGTGCAGGAGGGCAAGTTGGAAGGGCGCTCCTGTGACGCGGCCCCCCCGGTGCAGTTTGCCAGGCAGAGGCGAGTACGGCTGCGCCAAGCAGGGTGAGTGGGGTCTGTGCAGGTGTGAGAGCATGGGGACCATGGGCCCCAGCCGCCTGCGGGGATAGAAGGGAGAGGCATCTCCTGTTGAGTCAACCCTGGGCTCCTGGCCTCCCAGGAAGCAGGGCGGGGAGGGAGGAGGCTCTGGGCTTGTTTTCCCAAAGGGAGGCCACATGCGAGGGGTACAGCCAGTCTGGGGCTGGGACCCACCGAGTCTGGGCTACCTGGAAGGCTTGTCACGGGCTCCACTGTGGACCCTCCAGCCCCTGCGCCAAAGAAAAGCCCTGCTCAGAATGTTTCTGAGTCTGCAGTGCCCCAGGACCAAACCTGAGGCTGGTGGCCCAGTTCTAAACCCACCACTATCTGATTCAGCCCTTCCCTCCTGCTGGGTCTCCCATGGGCCCTCCAGGCCCCAAGCGCAGCCAGACTCACCCTTCCCGCTTCCCTCACCTGGGCAGTCTGGGCTGGGGCAGTACTTGAGGTCCTGGCGGGGCCCACCGCAGCCCTGGCTGCCTGGAGCTGGGGAGGGCCGCACACGCTGGCGGCTGCGGGTTTGGGTGCCCAGCCCACCACAAGACCGGGAGCATGGGCCCCATGGCCCCCAGGGACTGAAGCCATCGGCAGCCTTGGAGCAGTCCCCCACCGAGCAAGACAGCTGCCCATGCACACAGGAGCTGGGGAAAGGGCATGGGGGTGAGGGGCGGGCAGGACAGACCCTGAGAGAAAGGGGGGTGGGCAAGGGTATCCACCCCGAAGAGTGAAGAGACAGAGCCAAGGGTAGTCAGGCCGGGCAAGGGCAGGGCAGCCGGTGTCTCCCCCTCCCTTGGCTCCAAATCTCCCCCACCCTCGCCATCCCCTCACCAGTTCCTGCAGCCTGTACGAAGGCTCTGGCCTGAGCCCAACTCATCCCCAGGCCCAAGGGGCTGACCGCCCTCTCCCAGAATGGGGGGGCGAGCCGCAGGGTCAGTGCCGGCAGCTCCCAGCTCCCACAGCAGCGAGGCGGTGAGCACACAGGGGCACTCCTGGCGGGGCGGGAGCAGAGGGGAAGGTGCAGTCGCCTAGGCCCGGTGCCCGCTCTCTGCACTGTGGCCCAGGGAGGCGGGGAGGAAGGCATGTGAGGCTGGCGGGGGGGTGCTCTGGGCCCCAGAAGAGCATTCCCTGGAGCAAGTGGGACAGTTTCCCTGAGTCAGGGCTGTGAACGGGAGAGACTAGTGGCCTATGAACTTGACCCGAAATGGCCAGTGGCTTTCCTGCATACAGCACTGAGCTAGGACCCAGGCAGGGTCAGCAGAGGCCCTTCCAGGGCGGGACTTGGAGGGAACACGGAGGCAGAAAGAGCCTCAGCCAGGAATTAGACACCTGGTCCCTAGTTTTACCGGTAACTGTCTGCATGACTCGGTGTGTCCCTTTCCTTCCTTGCAGCTCACGCAGTGTCATCAGCTCTACGTCAAGCAGGTGGCTGCTCAGGCCCTTCTGGGCATGGCATTCTGGAGCTCTGGCTGGGCGCAGCGACCGGACACCGGCTTCGAGCTTAGGATTAAAGCCGGGGACAGAAATCCCCACGCACCTGGAGAGCTCCGCAGAGCACAGTTGGCACCTGCCTGTTGTCTGGACCCCAGAGTGGGAGACAAGGAGTCTGGGGCAGAGTAAAGGTGAGGGTACGCTTCCCCACCGGGGTGCGGCAGGGAAAGGGGGCAGTGAGGACCCACGATTCCCGGCCGTGGCCTGAATGGCATGGGGAGCACTGGGCCTGGCAGGAAAGTGCTCTGGGGACAGGGGGGCACCTGGCCCCACGCCAGTCACGGGCGGCTCCACGCGGGAGCCCCCCATGGGAGCTGGCAGCCAGGGAGCCGCTGCTGACGAGCAGGAGCCCAGGCAAGGCCCCTGTTCCAGGGAACCGGCGACATCACCCCAGCTGCCCGCTCAGGGAGCTCCACCTCTGCCTGACTGCCCTGGGCAGCCAAGGCCTCAGACAGCCTGGCAGGCCGAACGCTTGCCTGGGGTCACGTGAGGAAGCGGGGCGCTGTCCAGAGGACAGGGTCTGCAGGGCTGAGCAGCTGCGGGCAAGAGGGAGGAAAGGCAGGGGAGGGGAGGGAGGGCTTGGGCTCCTGGCTGAGAGGGTTCTGACCTGGACACAGGACAAGTGGTGCTGGAAGGTGCCCACGGGGCAATGGCAGCCCTCCCTGCAGCCAGTGGAGAAGCAGCCCACCTGCCGAGTGACGTGGGCGCAGGAGAAGGGGCACCCCTCGCCGGGCGGGCACTCCTGGTACAGACGTCCAGCCGGGCAGCCTGCCTCTGGGGCAACACTTGCATCAGGGCCCGGCTCTGGTCTGCGCTGCCCGCGGTGGCTCCTTCGACGCCCACCCTGCCACCTGCTTACTCGCCCCTGCGCCCGCCCTCCCATGGCTCCCCAGCTGTGCCCACGATATCCTCCCTGCGTTGTGCCTCTCAGGGCCAATGTCACACCGTCCCACAGGCTCCCCTCCCTGAATCTGGCTACTTCCTCCTCTGCTTGCCCACCACTGGCCCTGGGGGGAGGGCAGCCCACGGGGATGGATGGAAGAGGGCAAAGGCACCTTTGAGTCCGTGTCAAAGGCCAACGTGGGAATCCCACCTAAGTTAGAGCGTCAAGGCCGGAACCTGGGCTGGGGCTCACCTCTGCAGACCTGGGCGTGGCAGGTGTGGCTCTGGCGGGCATGCCCAGGGCAGGGAAGCCGGGCACATCTCCGGGAGAGGAGCTGCTCCCCTCCTCCGCATGAGACACTGCAGTCTTCCCAGGGACCCCAGGAACCCCATACCCCAGGGCCAGGGTAGCCAGGCACCTCCCGGCACTGCAGGATGCCCTCCATACAGGTGCTGGGGACAGGGAAGGGGGCTTCAGAAGACAGGACCCTGGCCACCTCCCCCAAGGGCCCTACTGCCTGGCTCTGCAGCCCACTCCCCTCCCTCTGCTTCCCTGGGCTCACCAGTTGTCACAGGGCCCAGTCACCACCTCTCCAGGTTCCAGGCTCTCCCAGGAGCTGAGCCCAGGCCCTGCTGACCGGCTCTGGTTCTCAGGAATCCCTGAAGCCGTGAGTGGGGGTGGGACTCCAGATAGCTCAGTGTGCCCCCCACCCTGAATCCCTCCTCCTACCCCACTGCCTTCTACTTCCCTCCCTCTCAGCCTTCACCCCATGGCGCCCCAGATCGTGGGCCTGGGAGATGGAAGCCCCAACCTGGGGCAGGCCCGGGATGCCGTGGGATCCGCGGGAGACGATGCCTGGAGCATCGGAGAGGACAGGTTGCCCGTTTCCATCCTGCCACTCCAGGCTGGGTCCCGCCAGCAGATGGGCAGAGGCCAGGCGGGCGGGCATTGCAGTGCTCGGGGGTCCTTGGGAGAGGGCAAAGGGAAGCACTGACCCATGGCTCCAGGCTGGTAGTGACAGGGGCAGCAGGCGGGAGGCACACAAAGGCCATCCTGGGACAGCTAGCCGGGGGGGCACCCACAGCTGGGCTGGCAGCCCGTCGGTCCTGGCTGGCACACACTCCCTGGAGACAGGTCCTGGCAGGAGCGGGGACAGGGCCACCCACAGGGGAGAAGACCCTGGCCATCCCCACAGGCTGTGGTGGGACGGAAGCAGAGAGGGTGAATGCTGAGCAGGGGCCCAGCCTGAAGGATCCCGGCATGCAGGTGACAAGCCCTCCTGCCACGCCCTCCACCTGCTTTGCCTTCCACCTTGCCCCAGGATTACGGGGTGAGTGATCTAAGGGCTACCCCACGAAGGAAGTGACATGCATATGTATATTGGAGTCAAAAGTCAGAAGCCGTGTCTCCCTAGCCTTCTAAGGGACCCTCCCAGACCTCTGCAGAAGCCCTCACCTGTGCGTTGTGTGGAATTGTCTTGGCAGGGGCGACTCTGCCTGTAGCCCCCAGGGCAGGGCCTGCCTCCTTCGGGGGTGGGGGGCCAGATACACTCCCGGCTCCAATGGGACTGCCCCAGGCACCGGTCACAGGGAGACCACAGTCCCCACGGGCTCCAGGCTCCATCCACTGTGCCAGGAAGACAGAATCACCTGCCCTAGGAGGCCTGGGAAGTGCCCAGCCTATTGAGATTTGAGCAGACTAGTGGGGGCATCTCACCTGGGCAGTCGGGGGGGCTGGGGCAGGTCTCCTTCTGATGCTGGGCCCCTGCCTCCCCTGCTTTACCAGGGCACGGGGTCCCCCCATGCTGAGGAGCGGGGCAGGTGCAGGCCCTGGAGCGGGTCCTCGTCTGACCCCTGCAAGGCTGGGAGCACGCTGTCCACTCCGACCACAGACACCAGCCACCTGGCACTGCAAGGGATGATAGAAGGGCACTGGGGCGCAGGCGTCCCTTCCCCAGTCCCAGTCCTCTTGGTGATCTTGGCCACTTTTCCTTGCCTCCCTCCGAGCTGGGACACACATACCTGGGCAAGGCAGGTCTGTGCAGTTCAGCCTCCCCTCCGAGCAGGTGCTGGGCAGGGCATGCAGGCACAGGAAGGAGAGCGGCAGCTCAGCCCTCCCCTGCCCTCCACGTGCACCCCTCCTAAGCTGCCTCTTCCCTTCCCCTTTATCCCAATGCCCCTGTTTCCCTTCAGGGTCTCAGATGCCCCCTGGCCATTCTCCAGAGCACCCAGACCCTGCTCTCTGTCCTATTCAGGGACCCCTCAGGTGTCCTGTCGGCTCTCTGCTTGTCGCTGGCTGGTGTGTTCTACTGGGAAAGGACCAGAGGTAGTCTGCTGCTGACCGGGGCCAGACAGTGAGGAGGAACACGGTGCCTGTTACCCCTCCTTCCCCTCCAAGCACACAGCCAGCCTACCATGTCTCCCAGAGGGTAGACACACAGAGCTGGCTGCCTCAGTTTCCCCACCGATCAGACAGGGGTGAGCATGCCTACCCGCATCTCCTTGGGGATCGTGGGAGTCTAACCTGCATCCGCTAAGACCAGGAGAGCCCAGGTGCAGCCCGCCCTCACCCAGGCCCCTACAGCCGCCCGCACACCCGCCTCACCAGTAGTTGCAGCCGTTGGGCCTGGGCAGCCGAGCCCCCGGCCGGTGCCGCTCCCCGCTCAGCAGGTCCAGGCAGCCACAGTGGCGGGGTGGCACGTAGAAGGCCCCGTCGGCGCTCAGCACCTGGCCAGGAGGGCAGTAGCAGCCGGGCTGGCAGCGCCACACGCAGTGCTGGGGGGGGGGCCGCAAGGGAGGGCTCAGGTCAGCAGAAGACAGGGCCGAGGGGGCAGGGAGGGGTGCTCTGGCGAGTCGCGCAGAGCCACGGGGAAACATGAAGGGAAGGAGGAGGCGGAGGGGTGCAGAGGCGGGAGGCGCTGAGCTCCCGTTCATAGTCATTATGTCCAAACACCGTTTCTGTCTCGTCTCTTCCCCAGGGCAGAAGTGGGGAGGGGGGACGAGAGCCTGAGAAGGGCTGCCCTGGGGGGGTGAGGGGAGTGTCCTCCAAATGTGAACCCTGTGGAGGGTTCCATGGGGGACCTGGTCAGTGCCTGGGAACCAAGGCATCTCCCACACCTCCCCACAACGTAGGGAGCAGGGCAACAGAAAGCTGGCTTGGGGCATGGGGTCATTTGGGAAGGAGCTGGGGTCCCCCGGGGAAGCCAGGAGCCAGGCACCGGCCCTTCCTCCCTCCTGCTCACCCTGTGCGTGCGGCACCTCCCTGACCCCTCTTAGACGCCTGCGCTTGGGCATCCCTGATTCGGGTCAGCCTCTCCCCCACACTGCAAGCTCCGTGGTCCGGGACCCTGTGTGCGCATGCCTCTGTCCCTCTCCATGGTGCTGGCCAGGCGTTCGGCGATCTCAGCCACCAGCACACCGACGTGTACACGCGTGCACACATACCCTCAGACTCAGGGTCCACACACCGAAATGCTCGTGGTGTTTAAGATGATCTAATGGGATAATTCCCCCTTCCTAGGTGTTTATGTTCTGTTTGTAATACAATCTTTAAATTCAGAAAGACCTGATGTAATGAACGCAAGGTTGCTGGGTGAGGCTCACTCCAGAGACTCTCCCTGGAACAAAGGGGAGCCAGCTTGGTGGGCACTAACGCCATCCCTCCCCACCAGTGCAAGGCTGCCCAGGCCTGAAGAGGTCATGACCCAAAGCTGTACCCTGCCTCCTGTAAAGTGACCTTCGGGGCCAGAGGCAGGCGGGCATTCGTTCTGAGGGAGCCAGACTCACCACGAGGTCGTCACAGGAGCGAGGACAGGCAGGGCCACACGGGCTGTACTCCGCCCCCTCAACGGAGGTGCAGTCGGTCACTGGGGAAGGGGGTGGGAGGGGCTGAGAGCTATGTGGGTGGCCCACTCTGGCCTGTCTCTCCAGAGTGCTCCTTGCCCCCTGTCCCCCGTTCCTGCCGGTACCTGGGCATGGCAGAGCCTGGCAGGCCTCTCCCTGGGCCCGAGGCCCCTCGCAGTAATCCCCCAGGCCCTGGGGTGGGGGCTGGTCGCAGGCTCGCATCCGGCTTCGCAGGCCTCCCCCACAGCTCCGGCTACAGCTGGACCAGGGCCCCCAAGGCCCCCAGTCCCCAGCTCCTGGGATGACAGCCGAGGAAGCAGTTGTCGGGGGAGGGGTGTTGGCCAGGGCTGGGGGCCAGCTGGTGCAAGGCAGCGCGTATCCCCAGAGCATGGAGGGCATGATCCTGGGCACCAAGGGACTCACGGTCACACCCTGGCAGGAGGCAGGGCTCCTCCTCAGCGTCGGGGCCTGGGCAAGGAGGAGTAGGCAAGGTTGGTGGGGATGGCAGCGCCAGGACAGACGGGTCCGCGGTGGGGGCCCAGAGCAGAAGCGGCGCCGGTGGCGACAGGCAGGTCCACAGGAGGCTGAGCACTCGCTCCATGGGGTCCAGGGTGACCATATGGGCTGACCTGGGGTACACAGGAGGGAAAAGCAGAGCGGGGATGGAGTGAGCGCAGGCTGGAGGCACTGGCCTGGGTAGAGCGCCCCTCCTCCCTTCCCCCTACTCCGCCCAAGCTTTCCTCTCCTGGTAGGGAGCCTGCAGGGGGCACCGTCGGGGCGTGGGGGCCCCCTTCTCACCCTCCTCACAAGGCCAGGAGGTGCAGTGGGTGATAAGCTCAGAAACACAGGAGCTGGAAGAAAACAGCAGAAGGTCAGGGTGCTGTTGTAGGCTGAAGCGTGTTCCTGCAAATTCCTCCGTTGAAGCCCGAACACCCAGGATTTAGAATGTGACCTTGGAGACAAGGTCTTTACAGAGGTGATCGAGTTACAGTGAGGGCGCTAGGGTGGCCCTGGTCCAACATGACTGGTGTCCTTCTACAAAGGGGACATCTGGATTCAGCACAGACATGCACAGAGGGGGACGAAGAGAAGAGGGGGCCACAGGGAGAAGGCGGCCCCGTGAAGGCGGCGTGCAGGGTTGCAGCCACAAGCCAGGGAACACCAAGGATCGCCAGCAACCACAGAAGAGAAGGGCCTGGAGCAGATTCTGCCTCACAGCCCTCAGCAGGAACCACCCCGCTGACACTCTGATCTTGGATTTCTAGCCTCCTGAAGTGTGAGAGGACATGCCCTGGGTCTGCTGTGGCACCCAACGGACCAAGACGGGTGGGAAGAGAAAGGACGGGCAGGAAGGGCGTGGGCAAGGGCCTGAGGGAGCTGGACAGCTGTGCCCGAGGGGCAAGGGGCAGCTCCACGGCCCCCTGGAGGCCAGCATCCTCTGGCGCTGAGGGGGGACAGCGAGGTGCTCATAGATCATGGCCAAGGGGGGGTAGGGGTCCTCACCAGTTCTCACAGAGACGAAGCACTACACTGCCCGGGGGATAAAGGCGTCCCCCATGAGCACGGGGCAGTCCTGGAAGGGCACACACACGTTGTTCTGGAACCAAAAACCCTCTGTCATCTTCTGGATTCCAGGTGGGTCTGGCCCGGGCTGCTCCCCACAGTCAGAACCCAGCACCCCTTCCCAGCCTCCCACCCTCTAACCCCACCCATGCTCCTTCCACAAACAGCCCTTCTGCTCCCACTGCCACCATCAGGGAAATGCACACCAGCGGTTACAGGAGCAAAAGACCATCTCCAATTGCAGGACGTGAGACTGAACTGTCAAATGTCCACGGGATCAGCTAACAAAACATGCAACGTGCGATTCACAGAGCAATGATGTTTGAAACAAAATTCCACATTTCATCAAGAACATTTGAACTGATGAAATTATACACACAGGGAGTTTGGACAAAAGTTGCTAGTGTCTTAAATTTAAAAGAACTGCCATCCAGCAGCACATGATTCAAAGCCAAGTGTACTGAGGTGTGGGCCAGGCCCTAGGAGGCATGTCAGCCTTTTACAGACTCCAATGACTAGGCACATTATTACCCCAATTTGATGAATGAAGAAACTGAGGCACAAGACTACGCAGCCCAACGTCACTGAGCTCCTAGAAGAAGAGTCTGATTTGAACTCAGACCCCATGGGAGTCTGGCCCCTTGCCCACACCCTAGGCTTGAGTGGCACTTTTGTAAGCCCTCCCCACCACCCACAAGCTTCTGTCCAGATTCCATGGCCCCCACCTCATTTCCCAGCCTGGGTCTCACTGCCTTCCAACAGCAACACCGCCTCCAGCTCTCCACACCCTGCAATCTCCGACAGTCCGATCAGGATCACCTCCTCCGGGAAGCCCGCTGCCCCTGACCCAGTCCCTGCCAGACTGCATCCCAAGCTCCACAATATGCAAAGCTCACTTCCCGTGTAAGGATGGTTCTACCTTCATTCTAGGTGCTCTGGGTCTGGTCTCCCCAGACTAGAGGCTCCTCGAGGGCAGAGTCTACTTTTTCCCCATGGCACAGCCCCCCTAAGACTGAGCAGCCAAGGTGCTCAATAAATAACTAATGATAACGTAAGAGAATAGAGCGCTCAAGCAGGCATGGATCATAAAGATCTTCTAGACTGATCACCATTTCACAAATGGGAAAGGAGAGGCTCATGGAAGCACGGATATGACTCATGCAGGGTCACCTGCTGACTGTTGGCAGGGCTGAGCCGTGATCCCTGAGTTCAGTGCTTTTTCCTCAACTCTGAAGCCCCATGCCCTTGGTTACGCCCCTCCCAAGGAGGTCAGGTCAGGGAAGACACGCACCAGCAGGAGCATCCCAGAAGGGCAGTAACAGCCGGGGTGGCAGGTCTGGTCTGTCCCTTGCGGGTCACTGAGCTCCGCACAGGAGGCAGGGCCCTGGGCGCAGTCCAGCCACCGCTTGCCCTTGGGACACACGCCAGGCACGGGCCCTGGGGACACAGAAATTGACAGCCCAGCCCAGGCCCATTCAACTCTGCCCTGGGCTCCCAACCCAGGAGCGGCCTCAGCTCTAGTGTGGCGGGGGGGGGGGGGGGGTCATCACGGCAGCTCAGGGACAGGGGCCCCTGCGGTGACAGGGAGGGGTTGACAAGGCTCTGGGCTGGGCGAGATGATTATTGAGGGTCGGGGCGCAGCGGAGAGGTGGGCACAGCCCTCACCTGTGCAGGGTCGCCGCCCACAGGCCAAGAACTCCATAGGGTCATTGAGGCCACCGCCTCGGGTGCGGTTCCGGTAGCCGCCGCCGCAGGGCACGGAGCACGGGGACCAGGGGCCCCACTCCCCACCAGGACCTGGGGTGGCAGCCAGGTCACTGCGGGCCCTACCTCCCACACCCACCACACCCCCGTCCTCCACTCAGACACCCTAGGGCACCACCCCCCTTCTCACACCTGCAACACTGCAGGAGGCCTCACTCCTTGGCCTGAGCGGGGCTGGCCTCCATGGAGGACCCCTCTTGGGAATGACTCTCGGGCCTCTCTGAGGACACTTCCTGGCATCTTTTAGGGTAGGCCCTTGCACCTCTCTTGGGGTCTGGGGGGAGTGACTGGGGTGTTCCTGGCTCCTCTCTGGAGGATTCTGAGGGCCTCGGTCCCAGCTCTCACCCCGACAAGGCTGCAGGCTGCAGAACTCGGCCTCCATGCTGGGGCCCTGGCACGGAGCACCCCCAAAGGCAGTTGGGGGCGCAGTGCCTGCCCGGAAGCACCGCCAAATGCCCATGTCACAGCTGTGGCTGCAGAGACTCCATGGGGTCCAGGGGCTCCAGCCACAGGCCACTGGCGGGGTGGGGGTGGGGAGGGACACAGCGGGTGTGAAGCCAGGTCAAGTGGTCCCTGGTCCCCAGCTTCTCCGGGGCACCATCAACACCCCAGGAGTTGACCTGGAGGGGCCAGCATCCTCTATGGTCCCTGAGGACACACCACTGCGGATTCCTGGGCGTTGGGGGTACCTGGGCAGGGCTCCAAGGTGCACACCATCTCACCAGAGACACAGGTACTGCAGAGAACCCATCGGGGCCACAGTCAGGCCCTGCCCGTGGAGCTCTGGGTACCTGTCCCCAGGGGCACACGGCCGGCACCACCGCATCCACCGCACAGAAGAGAAACCCGAGGGAGGGTCTAGAAAGTAAAGCAAGTCGCCCCGCGTCCCCCTCGAACTTCATGAGGTGACTGAGGTTCTCATCCGGACCCTCCCACCCAGCCCCCCACCCCGTCGTGGGCTCCCTGACGCCCCCAGCACAGTGCTGTCCTTCCTCCCTCACTCTGGTCAAGAAGTCACCTTTACATACTTTCATTCTGTTTGTATTTATTACAGTTTGGAAAGGACTTTGAACAGCTCCTCAGGGCCGGGTAGGAGGGATTTAGAAGGAGTAGACCCTAGCCTACGTCTCTTGGGAAGAACTGTGTACTTTTCTTTCCTTTTACTTTTCTCCAGTGGTTTAAAGCCCCCCCGACCCCACTCAAATACGTGGAAATTCCAGAAAAAGAATCTGAGAGAGAAAAAGCAAAAGGGAAAGGGGGCGGGGCAAAGGAAGCATGAAGGGGGGGCTGGGGGGCAGGGAATAGGGAAGAAAAAAGAAGAGGCACATGTAGAATGGAGACGAGGAAAGGTTAAGAAAACAAAAATGTGGGAAGAACAAGGGGGAGGGCGCCCCCTGCTGGCAGGACCTGGCATCAGCGTCAAGGTTTTTGAGCCGAAATCAAGTGGATCCCAGGTAGGGAAGTACAGCCAGGAAAGGGAGCAGAGGTGACTAGAAGGGGAGGCTAGAAGACCCTCACCGGCCCCTACTTCCTTCACCAATCACCGCACCTATCTGAGCCTCAGTCTCCCCACAGACGCCCAGCCCGGTGACCAGGCAGCCCCTCACTCGCTTTGGTATTCCCGGGGCCCAGGCCTGGCACCACGGAGACGAACGGACCCCTGGGGTGTGTGTCCACGCCTGTCCACCCTTGGGGCCACCGAGCCCCTCCCCCACCCTCGCCGGAGGCTGGTGGCCTACCAGTTGTTGCAGGAGTCCAGCCGAGCCCGTGCTCCCGGGGCGTAGAGCTGCCCCTGCAACTGGCAGGGGCACCGAGTGCGGGGCCAGCAGCTGGCGTTGTGCAGGAAGAGGCCGGCGGGGCAGGCACAGCGGGGGGCGCAGAAGCTGGCGCACTCTACCCTAGGGTCCTGAGCCAGGCACAGCTGAGGGCAGGGTCCCCCGTCCCGCTGGCACTGCTCTGCTGAGCGGAACACCATGTCCCCCAGGCACTGGGCTGGACGGGAAGACAGAGCGGGTCTCAGCATGGGCGGGAGGAAAGGACCAGGAGAGGGAGGGGCGAGAGGAGGCTGCATGCATGTGACTGGCGAGCAGGACTGAGAAGCCGGAGGAAGCCCCCTCCCACTCTCCCTCCTTTGCAGGTTCGCTCCAGTGCCCAGAAGGTTGCCAGTAAAGATTCATGTCTTTGTCTAACTTTAACACAAATGTCCTTTTATTTTTTTATTTTTTAAGATTTATTTTTATTTGAAGGGGGTGGGGGGCAGAGAATGAGGGAGAGAGAATCTTAAGCAGACTCCGTGCTAAGCTCGGAGCCCGACATGGGGCTCCATCCCACGACCCTGAGATCAGGGCCTGAAACCAAGAGTCGGGCGCTTAACTGACTGCACCACCCAGGCGCCCCAACACAAATATCCTTGAAAGGAGAGCAGTCACTGGGCCTGGGGTGGGGGGGGAGCTCAAAGGAGAAAGGCGAGGTAGACGGGGCCAGGGGCTTCTAAAGATGGGCCAGCTCTGCTTTTCGCAATTCCTGCAGTGAGTGGTTCTGTGGTTCTCAGCCACGTGCCTGGGAAGGAGACCTTGGGCAGGCAGGGGCAAAGAGCCCGAGCCTCGGGCCACAGTCCATGCCTGGTGCCCAGGGTACAGGAGCCAGAGGAGGGAGACGAGGACGTTCGGCAGCCTCTTAGCTCAGGGTCTGGCCTGGCCTGGAGCCAGAGGGCAGTGATGTGGGAAGGGGGTGAAGAGAGGTCTGCATCCCCAGGGGCTGGCTGGGCATGGCTGAGTAGAGAAGGGCAGGGGTGGCGGGGGAGGCTGGCACCTGTGCAGGGCTGCGTGTTGCAATCCCTGGTCTGGCTGTGAGGCCCCTGGCACTCGGGGTCCCCGGGAGTAACGCCAGAGCAGCTGTGCCCGCGTATCTGGATGCCTCCGTCACAGGGGGCCGAGCAGGCCGACCAGGGTGCCCACAGACCCCAGGCACTTGGCACTGTCAGGAAGAGCCAAGTCCATCATCATGGACCAGGGCAAAGGTGTGGGCAGGCAGTGGGGCGCAGGAGGGCCGGGGCTGCGTGGTGTGCGGGGTCTGAACTAGTTTCAGCTACATCCACATGGCCAGGGCTGTCCCAAACAGCCCCCAGGCTAGGCCCACCCTGTTAATCACAGGCTGGGGGCGGAGAAGCTTCAGGACAACAGGTCTGCTCTAGCCCCCTGCCTCCTCCCCGCCCCAGGTGTTTCAGGGGCAGAGGGGGGCGTACCTGGGCACACAGGGGGGCTGCAGGGCTCCTCCTGGTGGCCTCTCCTGGGCAGGATGTGTCCCCCCGGGGCTGGGGCAGAGCCGGGAATGACGGCGCCAACCCGGCCTCCTCCGACGGTAAGGCAGCTCCGGGAGCAGGAGGACCAGGGCGCCCAGGGGGGCCAGCCCGGCGCCTCTGGAGGGGAAAAGGGCAGGCCTTCCGCACAGGGGTCCTGGCAGAGCCGGGAGGCTTGGGAGGCCGGGTCGGGTCTGAGAAGCTATGGGGGCCAGGGAAGGACTCGTGAAGACGGGGAGTGCGTCTCTGGGCTCAGGCTCGGCCTCTGCCCCTCTGGGACCCCCACCCCCGGGCCCAGGTCTCACTCTCAAAGAATGGCCTCCTGCTCAGCCAAGCTCCAGCTCAGGCCGCACCCCCATCTGTGGCCCTGCTGGCACTTCACGTCCCCTACCCACCCTCACACTGTCCCCCAGCTCAACTCTTCCAGAGTCTTCTAAACACCTGTCCTTCGTTCAGCTTCAATGCTGGAAACCCAAGCCCCCACAGACACCTGTCAGTCAGACACCTGTGAATGCCCCAGCAGCCCTGCTCCACTGCCCCCTTCTTCTCACCCCTGCTGGGAGAGCCTGGCCCAGACCCCAGGGACCCCATTCTCACCTCCGTCGCGCCCACCTGCTCTGCAGTCTCTGCTGCACCTGCTCTCCTGAGGGGACCCCGGGCAGTGGAAGAGGGAAACAGTCTGGGCTCCTTCGTCTGGCGTCTCTGTTCTGATTGCCCACCCCAGCCTCATGCTCGGCCAACAGGACCAGCTTCACCCCTGCTCTCAGACACCCTGTTCCCCCAAGACCAGCCTGCTCGTGGCACCCGGGCTGTCTATGTGGGAGGAGGATGCCGCCTGGGCCCCACCCTCTGTCTTGTCCCCGACAAAGCCCCTGGCACCAAGGCTCCTTCTTGGACCGGAAGGCCGCACTGACCACCATGCAGGTGACCAGTGGCCCCGTCAATCCTGCTGTGTTCCTAGGGCGGCAATTGGAAGGAGGGAGGCAGGCATGAGGGTCGGGAGGTGGGTAGCAGGCTCCTGCATCTTGGCTCCTGAATGTACCTGTCCCGCACTCCACGTGGTAGGCCTGCAGCTCCTGACTGTCGCCTTCACATGGGGTGCCCCCAGAAGCAGCCAGAGGGTTGGAAGGGGATCTGGGGGGAGAGGCAGCCTCAGCATCCCCGCTCCTCTCCCTGCTTTCACCCGTCTTCCTTGTTTGCCTGTCCTCCAACCACCACCCTCCCTCCACCACCTCCTTCCCTTCCTTCTCCCATATTCCTTCCCCTCCCCCCACCAATGGCTCCATCCTGCACACCTTCCCCTCCCCACCCACCAATGGCTCCATCCTGCACACCTTTCCCTCCCCCCCATGGCTCCATCCTGCACACCTTCCCTTCCCCACCCCTCACCAATGGCTCCATCCTGCAGACCTGAACCTGGCCCTCACTCCAGAGCCACAGGAGCGGTCACAGGGACCCCAGGAGGACCAGGCTGACCAGCCACAGGGCACGGGGCAGCCCTCTGGTTCGCACAGCAGGGCCCCCTTCTCACACATGCTGCGGGGGAGGGGGAGGCAGAGGAGGTCAGGACTGGCTGGTCCCCTGACCCAGGTCCTCCCCACCAGAGCAGACACCCTCACCAGCGGCTGCAGTTGTCCAGGAGGAAGGGCACCCCCGGCTGCTTCAGCTCTTCACCCACGAGGCAAGGGCACTCAGAGAGGGGCAGGCAGTGAGCATCATGGAGGAGGAGCCCAGGGGGGCAGTGGCATCCTGGGGTGTAGGCAGGAGGGCCCTCAGGCCCAAGTATGGGGCAGCGGGGAGGGGAGGCTGGGGACCAAGGGCCGGCGAGTACCCCACACTCCCCCGAGGGCTCTGCCCGCCGCACTCCTGCTTGCTGGGGGTGCCTCACCCTCCAGACAGTGCCCGCTGCAGCTTCTGTTGGCCTCAGGATCCAAGCAGGAGGGCGGACACGGGGCCACCAGCCCCTTCCGGCACAGCTCAGCACCAACATGCACACGGCCCCGCCCACAGTCTGGTGGGAGAGAGACACTAGGTGGGGTGGGTACAGGAGGCCCGGTGACCTTCCCCCACAGCCCCACCCCCGCAGGGCTCCACCCTTGGATGCCCCCGCCCAGCCCAGCTTCCTTACCTGTGTCCCCTGTGCAGGGGTGCAGGGCGCATGGTGCCCCCTCGTGGGAGGCCCCGGGGCAGGGGGCACCACTGTTCTTGGGCGGGGGGTCCACACAGCTCCTCTGGCGACTCCGATGGCCGCCGCCACAGGAGACGCTGCAGGGCCCCCAGGCCCCCCACACAGCCCACGCCCCAGCCACTGTGAGGGAAAAAAGAATGGAGGTGGACCAGGTCAGCCCAAAGATACGCAGACTGTGCCGGAGAGAGTAAGGCAGCAGAGCAGAGAGGAGTCTGGACAGTGGCCAGCTACGTGGCCTAGGGCAGCACCACGGGGACTCCCGTGGTGATGGGTGAGCTTCCTCTCCTGTCCCAGGAAACCTCCCCTAGGTGGGTGGACCTGAGCAAAGAGCTCTAGGTGCCTCCCAGGATAAAGGCTCTGGTCCCTCCGAAAGGGCTGGGACAGTGGGACTCCTGGAGCAGGGCGCCTCCTGGTGGCAGCAGACAGAAACCATGTTAGGAGGCCGGGTGTGGTGCAGGGAGCCCCTCTGCCATGCAGAGGCAAGGTGGGGACTACTCCCTCAGATCTACAGAACAAAAGGGCTACAGGTCTTGGGCACAGCCTATTAACACCCTCAGTCTGAAGTGGGACCCGCTCTGCTGCTCTAGTTCCCACACTCGAGGTTAGGGACCCGTCCAGAACCACTCAGGCAGGAAAAGGGAAAAGGGCAGGGCCAGGGGCAGGCTTCCCGATTAGCCTTCTGGACGCACAAGGCTGGGACATCAGAAGGGGCTGGCCTCCTCGAGTCCCGGAGAGGAGCCTGGACCCTGGGGTCCCCAGGAGAGCAAGGGCATCCCCCTGGTGTGGGTCTTGGATGGGAGCCCACGGCAGGTGTTCCCACCCCGGGGTCCTGAGGAGGCCTGGGTGCCGGTTACCTGGGCAGGTCTGCACGAAGCAGGGCTGGCTGCGGAGCCTGTCGGACGGGCAGTTGCCCCCAGGCAGGGGAGGCCGCAGCAGGTCCCAGCGCTGGAAGGCGAGGCCCGGCCCACAGGTGCGGCTGCAGAGGCTCCAGCCAGACCAGGGCGCCAGCCCACAGTCCACTGCAGGGGGACGGGGAGGCGGGACTCCGAGGGGGCTCACGCAGGAGCGGGGCCCTCGGAGGTGTCCCCTGGCCAGGCACGTACCACAGCCGTCCTCAACGGAGCCGTCCTGGCAGTCCGGCCGCAGGTCACAGTGCCGCTCAGCCGGCAGGCACTCCCCATTACCACAGCTCAGCTGGCTCGGGGAGCAGAGGGCTCGCGAGGCCGGCAGCCCGGGCAGGGCCGTGGTGGGCACCGTGAAGGGCACAGGGCTCGCTGCCCGCGAGGTCGGGGGAAGGGAGCCACGTAAGTGATTCCTGACCCGATGATAAACTGAGCCCCTTCAACCTCAGGCCAAGAGCAGAGCGGCTTGTTGACCAGAGGTCCGGCCTCTCCTTTCTCCTGAAGCTTCCCACACCCCGGGCAGCCTTCTCTCTACTCTGTGTGGGTGAGACCCGGGGGTCTGTGCTCACTACAGGCTCTCACATGGTCTCTCTGCTTGCTAAGGGCTCTGAGTGTCCAGAGAGAGATCGAACTGTCTAGAAGAACAGTTCCTTCCCTAGGATACCCTCTTCTTGAATGGGTGCTCCCAGGGGTGCCCCTTCCCTGATTGAGAGGCTAGGCTTGGAGCATAGTAATCTACTTTCGATGGATGGATGGATGGACGGGTGAGGAATGATGGATGGGGTGGCTCAATGAATGCTGGAAGGCTGGCTGGGGGAGGGATGGGTGAATGGAGGGTGGGTGAATATACAGATGGGTAGATGGATGGATTAATGGATAGTTAGAGGAATCCACTCAAAGATCAGACAGGGTTTGTGGAACAGGTTAGGACCCGAGACCTGTCCCATTTGCCCCCTTGACCATCCCCAAAGACACACACATTCCTGGCTGTTTTACCCACTCAGTGTCTTTTCACTCTCTGCCACCCCCAGCCCCCCACAGTTCCTTCCCAGATGAGGTAGGAATAGGGGGCAGAGACTTCCCCAAACCTAAAGCCCTCTGGCCACTGCCACCCACATGACTGCAAACCCTCCAGGGTGCCCTGAGGGCCCCCCGTCGGAGCCGTCCAGACAGTCGTCCCTCCCGTCACACAGCTGCCCCTGCTCCACACATCCCAACACCTCACAGGGCACCTGGCCTGGGCTGCACCTTGCCGGGGGGAAGGGCTCCGGGGCGACGCTCTGGGCTGTGGGCACCACCACGGCCGGCTGACGGGACACCTGCCCACGGTGTCCTCCCTCCCTCGGCCCCCAACCTCCCTCCTCCTGACTGGTGTGCCCCCACCTCCTGCCTCTCTTGGGACCATGGAAAAGTCATGAGCCGCCTCAGGAGGCGTGGTCCTCGGCCCTTCTACAACCCTGACCTCAAGCTGTGTGATCTTGAGCCAAGTGGCTAACCCCCTGGGGCCTCTGCGTCCTCCATCAGGGACGTTGCTGGGATGAACAGGCTTAGAAGGCAGAAGACCACGGAATCTTACCAGCAGGGGCCACTGGGGTCACCTGGGATATGGGGGTGGTGGTCACGGTCTGCACAGATTCCCCAGGACTCAAGTGAGGAAGCTCGGAGGCTAGGGCCTGAGTCGCTGGTCCCTTCCCTGCGGGTGCAGGAGGGAGAGGGGTGAGGCCCACCAGCTCCCCTTCCGAGAGACGAAGCAGACACAGGCTCTGGGAAGGGCATCCAGGCTCTGGGTGGTGCAGGGTGAGGACAGACCATACCCCACCTTCTGAGGGGCTTCAGACCACAGATGAAGGGGGATTCCGCAGTCCAAGGAGCACAAGAGGGTTTTACATGAAAGGAGAAAAGAGCTTAGTTTGGAGCTGAGAGAGACACTCGGGGCAGCTTCCAAGTCAAAGGGACAGTACTGTTTAAGGCCCCACACCCGACAACTTCCTGGCAGCTACAGTGAAAAGGGGTTTGAGACTCTGCTTTGGCAACAAGAGATGAATATTAAAAGACAGCCGTTTTTCTAGAAGCAGATTTAGAATGACATTAGAATTCATCCCACGGTCTGCACGTTATGGACTCCAGTGATGATACAAGTTGCTTCATCTGCTTTTTACAAAAGAACAGCCCACTCCTCCCCCACCTCGCTCTGGGACAGCTCTCCTCGGGCCAACGCGCAGGTGACAGATCAGGCAGCCGCAGGGAGCTCCTTCCTCGTCCAGTTTAGGATCTTGCTAACTTGGTGACCCCATCCTCCCTGTCATTTGCTGCCAGCAAGCCCTTCCGAAAGGGGTGCCTGGCTGCATTCGTGGGTGAGCGGAGGGACTGCAGGTGGGGCCGGGCAGCGTTCCACAGCCCCAGGGAGACCTGTCCCGGCCAGGGACCTGGGGAAGGCAGCAATACCGCAGGGCCCAGGCTCGGCCCTGGGAGCCAGCCTGGGGCATCCAACCCTGGAATCCAGAAGGGTGGGCGGGGGCAGGATTTGGCCAAGGAGGCCATGGGGACCAGGTCTTCCTCCTCGAGGCCACCCTGCTCCACTGAGGGATGTCAGGGGTCAGCAGGAGACTGACCGCTGAGATGTAATGGTCCCTCACCCTGCGGGCTGGGGACGGGGGACCTGGAGTTTGTGCACATACCTGTGGGGGGTATGGATGACCCTCGCGAGGGATGCCAGTGTTCGGCCTCTGCCAGAGCTTGTGGAGGGAGAGGGCTCAGCCTGGGCCCCAAGGGCAGTGCTGCCTGGCGACTAGGCACCCACCTCTCATTCCCATTGAGATGCATCTGGGTCCCACGGCCCCTCCGCTGTCCTCAAAGTGCAGGGTAGAGCTGGGGAGTGGAGCCCCACTGCCCTGCACACCTCCGGGCTGGACACCCCAGGTACTGGGAGCTCAGGGGCTCCTCTCACTGCCTCACCTAGGATTCTGCTTCAGCTCCTGCCCCCCAAAACCCCTGTCTTCCCCCGGCATCCACACATGTGGGCCTCAGCGCTATGATCACTCTCCCCTCTGGGTTCCTGACCAGGCTCTTCTCCAGAGGGAGTGTCTACCCCTCAGCTCCACAGTACAGAACTCCCTCATCTTTCTAGCCTTTTCCAGGAAGCCTCTGGGGACCCCAGGGACAAATAGGGCTCTTCCCAGCTCTGAGCGCCTGAGGCCCTGGTGCCAGCCCTGTGGGCATAACTTCACTACCCAGTGGTGAAGACCTCTCCGATCTCCCAAACTCCTCCAGCACAGGCATCTGCCTGGGGCTTCTCTGCCCCTCTGGCCTCCAGCTGCCCATCCAGTACCGGGCTGGACCCCAGAAGTCTCACGGGCTGAGGCAGACTACAAGAGCTGACCAGGGATGCACAGAGAGGCAATGCTGGCTGAAGGCGTGAAGAGAGGGTGGAAGACGGCGGGGCAAGCGAACATGGCTGCTGAGGACCCGGGGCCGGGGCTCCCCATGCCCTGCACCCCCCTCCTGCTGGACCTGCAGCTCCCCACTCACCTCTGTGGGCTGGGGGGGCAGCTGTCCAGGCTGGGTGGACGAGAGCACTGGGGTCCTGGCTGTGGACCAGACTCTGAGAAGACAAATCATCAAGGACTCCAGGGGCTCTCCCAACCTCAGAGCAGCACCCCCAGCCCCCAGCAGGGTGGTCAGTGCCCTCTCTGGGTGGGCCCAGCGCAGGGCAGGGCTGGGGCACTCTGGAAGGGCACTGC
The DNA here is from genome assembly GCF_002201575.2 of Neomonachus schauinslandi. NCBI lineage: Eukaryota > Metazoa > Chordata > Mammalia > Carnivora > Phocidae > Neomonachus > Neomonachus schauinslandi. The sequence goes on along the minus strand of NC_058414.1, from coordinate 99,150,980 downwards.
CCGCTAAGACTAGATGAAGTGGACACTATCCCAGTGGTTTTCAGTGTATTAACCCCCCTGGAGGGCTTGTAAAGCAGATTTCTCTTACAGGCTCAAGGGTCTTTCTCAGTAGGTCTGAGCTGGGGCCTGAGAATCTGCATTGCTCACAACATCCAGGGGATGCTGATGCTGCTGGTCCAGGGGCCACATTTTGAGAACCACTAACCTCCAGACTCTAGGAAAAGGGCATCGCATCCGAGCATCCCATGGTGGGAGGGGCCTCCCGCCACGGGCACCTCAGGGCTGAAGGTGGCTCAGGGCATCTCTCACAGGCCGGCCCCTCCAAGGCGGAGCTGGGCAGCAGGGCACCCCATACCTGTCAGTGGCTGCGGGCAGGGGCACGCAGCCCTCCTCGTCGGAGCCATCCTCACAGTCCTTCAGCCCGTCGCACGGCTCCCCCCGCGGAGCCCACTCACCAGCGGCACAGCGGTGCCCGCCCCCTGGGCACGGGGGCACCGCCAGCGGGGACACTGCTGGGAGGGGATGGCTGAGGGCTCCCGTCGGCCCCTCCCCCTGCGCTGCCCCTCCCTCCCCCAGCCCACCGGTACCTGGCTCACAGCCCAGCAGCTCCACCTGCAGGGAGATGCTGCGGTTGGCGTGGCCGCGGCGGACCCGGGGCCACACCCGGACATGCTGTGCCTGCACCATCTGGCCAAAGGTCTGCACTGTGGGGGCCCCGTCCTCCCGGTTCCTAGGGGAAAGCTGCAGAGACGGGGCGGCCCGTTCACCGGGCCCAGTGCTGGCCTTTTCTCCAGGCTGCCTCCCCTGACCCCACTGAGTAGGCCCGCCCAATTCAAGCCCCCCAAACTTCAAGGCACGAAGAGCTCCGGCTCTCCTGGCATGACTCATCAGGATCCCTCAAGGCTGTGGGTTCTGGCCCTGGTGCCCCAAGGGCAGGGGCCGGGTTGTGCCCATTCCTGTATCCCCAGAGACAGAATTCAGAGCAAATACATGGTTCCTCCTGCTTCGGGAGGCTTGTCTCCCTGGGGAGGCTACAAACCCGTAAGGGCAGGGCTGTGTCCCAGCTGCTCTTGACGTGGTCCCTACGATCCTCAATGAGCTTGATGTCCCCTTACCCCCCCCCCCCAGAGCTTTGCACACCTGCCCTGCACCTCAGCCACTGTGATAGCTTCTGATGCCCTTTTGACAGCCCCTGTTCCTGACAGGTGTCCAACAGGCCTCTAAGGTAGGAATGTCCCTCAGGGAGACTGGAAGGCGCTCAGGGACAAAGACAAAGACAAAGAAGGCCACTGGCCCAGGAGGCTCGGGCAGCCGTACCTTGGCTGGGGGCAGGATACCAGGCAGGATATCGGTATAGTTGTGCCAGTGTAGACCATCGCTGCTGAACTGGAGCAAGGCCGAGGACCCAGCCCCCTGCCCCATGATGCCTGGGGGGTGGGGCAGGGGTCCGAGCTGAAAGAGTGAGCCCCACCCCCAGCCCACCATCACCGCCCAGTCCTCCGGCCCCCGCCCCCCGCCCCCACTGCACTGACCAGTGAGGTTCCGGGGCAGCAGCAGGTCCAGCAGCAGGTAGGGGGGCCGGGTGTGCCGCTGAGTGCTCCGACCCGGATAGCCAGGCCCCTTGGTGGGAGCCCCTAGGAGGGCAGCCTGGGCGGGGGGCTCCAGCTTCAGGCTTCCCTCGGGGAGTCGGGCCAGGCCCAGCGGGGAATAGCGGGGGTCTGAGTGCAGAGGAGAGAGGGGCTGGAGTGGGAGAAGGGCAGGCGGTGGCAGGAGCCTCCCAGGGGTACAGTCAGGAGGTCACCAGGGGAGCTGAGGCATGCCAGGGGCCCCACGTTGACCTTGACCCGGGATGGAAGGGTGGTCCAGAGAGGGCAGTCAGACCAGCAACTTGAGCCAGGATGACTTCCAGATCCTTAGGATAACTGTCCTCCCATGGAAGGCGGGGGTAAATCCCAGTGAGCCAGCCTGCCTCCCCTCCTGGCTGGGTGACCCCTGGGCAATGTCCACTCTCCATTCCACGACAGCTCGTGGCCCTCACCTCCAGGCGGAGGCAGAACGTAGGTGACCAGAGGGGGTCCGATCTGGGCACTGAAGGCTGGAGAGGGGGCAGGAGTGGCCAGGGGGCGGACCGTCTGGTTCTCTCCTGTGTAGGGAAACTCAGGGTTCAGGAGAGAGAGACTTGCAGATAGGCTCACACTGGCCCCTGCCCCGGCACCCAGGTCTCTCCCCACTTCTTGGAGCACTTTCTCTCCCAGGACTTCCCGGGAGCCCCCAGAACAACCTCCCAGCTGGGAAAGGTCTGTCCTCCTTCCCTTGGCATGAGCTGACGGTTTCCACTTCCACTGAATATTTAGAGAACGTAGAATAAAACCACCAGTCTGAAATCACTTCAGGCCTACTGTTGCTAATAGGGGACTTCTGTGGGCACTATGTAAGGGTATCTCTGGATGGAAGCAGGGTTGGGGTCTAGCTCCCACTTGCCAACTAACTTGTACAGTGAACAACCTGTACAACTGTGTATGCTGGCTCTCCTCTAACCTCAGCTGCCTGTAGGTACACTTTACAGATAAGGAATCTGGACCCATAAACACATCAGTTTTCGAGTCTTTGTATTTTCCTGTTTCATTTATTTATTTTTATCTTTTTAAAGATTTTATTTATTTATTTGACAGAGATAAACAGAGGTAGCGACAGACAGCATGAGTGGGGAGGAGAGGGAGAAGCAGGCTCCCCGCTGAGCAGGGGCCAGGACCCTGGGATCATGACCTGAGCCAGACGCAGATGCTCAACCAACTGAGCCACCCAGGTGCCCCTTGCTGTTTCATTTATAACTCGGTTTCCTCTTTAAAAAGTTCAGCTTTAGGCACCTGAGTGGCTTAGTCGTTAAGCGCCTGCCTTCGGCTAAGGTCACGGTCCCAGGGTCCCGGGATCGAGCCCCGCATCGGGCTCCCTGCTCAGCGGTGAGCCTGCTTCTCCCTCTCCCACTTCCCCTGCTTATGTTCCTGCTCTCGCTATCTCTCTCTGTCAAATAAATAAGTAAAATCTTTAAAAAAAAATAAAAATAAAAAGTTCAACTTTGTCTCAGTTGCTCTTAGGGGAAAGGGAAGGAACCAGACCTGGCCCAATAGAACCAGAGAAAAGAAAGCACCCTCAAGGCGGGAGGCAGAAAGCTTCAAAAGGACAGAGGAGGCAGGCAGAGATGGAGACCTGACCTCAGGAGGGCAGAGACCACCCAGAGGGCCCCTTCCTTCCCCAGCATCCAGGACCCAGGCTCCCACTACCCTGAGGCCTGGGTAGCCATGCCCCCCCCCCCCCCCCCCCGGACTCAGTGCTGCCACCTGGGGCTCCTGCTGAGCACCTGCTGTCCTCCTGCCGTTGGGGTCCCCCTGCCATTCCCCAGACCCACTCACCAGGCGGGGCGCAGCGGCAACATGAACCTCCCATTCCCTCCACCAGGACCCAGTCCCGTGGACACAAGAGTCAGGCTGGACATGCCGAGCTGGCCACTGCCAACCTCTGACGCAGTCTATCAGCTGCCTGCAACCCTGGCCTTTGCACCCTGCGCCTCCCCCGGCCCGGCCCAGGCCCCTCTGCCCCCTCAGCTGGGGGCAACTGCCCAGTGGGCAGTACGGGGAGCAGCGCACGGTGCTGCTAGGCAGACACTGGCAGACCGTGCAGGGGCCCTCTCGCCAGCGCTCCCCCACGCCGCGGAGCCGGCCCTGCCGCTCACAGCCCGCACAGGCCTCCGTCCGGCACCCGGAAGAAGGGCCGCCGCATGCCTGCCCAGCGGGCTCACCCAGGCCACCAACCTGTCCTGATTTGCCTCGAGTGAGTGGCTTCCCAGGACTTCCCAGTGATAAAACCGGGACAGTCCTGGGCCGACTGGGATGCTCGGGCTCCCTATCACCCAGATCCCACCCCTGCACCCGAGAAACTGCAACTAGCCCCAGAGAGGGGTGTGGAAGCAAGCTGTGCCACAACCCTGGCCCGTGGAGCCCATTTCAGAGGGGGGTGGGCAGGCAGATATGACTACACCCCTGCAACCCTCCCCCCACCAACCCCACTACCTTCAGAGGCATGGGGGTGCAAACCAGAGGACCCATACCTGACCCTAGATTTGTGGGCTTCCTACATCCCCCTTTCGGACTTGGAGGGTGTAACACTGATGCAGGAGAAGACCAGGGGTTCCCCAAAACTGTGCTGGGAGTCCTGGTGTTTAGACTAATAAGGCTCAGAGTTGGGGGGGTTCCTCATCTGGGGTCCATGGTGCATATGGAAGCATCTCGAGTGAGAAAGAGCTCACCAGCAGCTTCCTAACTGGGAGCCAGAGGCGAGGGGAAAAGGTCCCTGCGGGTCCCCAGGGAGGGTGCAAGTACCTGCGGGCCTTGCGGTGGATGCCTCGGCACTGGCGACCTTGGCCGGAGAGGTGGGGGTTGTTGGGGCTCCGGAAGGACCACTGAATGTTCTGGCTCCCACAGGGGCCCAAGCACTCAGCCCAGGGGGACCAGGAGGACCAGCCACAGTTCACTGAGGGAGGGCCAAGAGTCAGGGGCTGGAAGAGGGCTGGGTGCCCAGCTGGGCGGCCCGGGAGGGGACGAGGGAGGCCCGAGGAAAGGCCAAGGGCAGGGCCTCACCGGCACAGCCAGGGTCGGGCCGACAGCGCTGAGGCCACCCGTCCTGGCAGGTGCAGAGCTGGCAGTCGGCCTCGATGCGCTGCCCGGGCCACTACCGCTTGTCATCCAGCAGGCAGGGGCACTGCCGCGGCCACATGCCCCGCCCCTCGCTGCCCAGCACCTGGCCTGCAGGGCACCAGCAGCCTAGGGGAGGCCCAGGGTGAGGCTTCCCTGCAGAGAGCTCCACCTCTGCAGACACACCTGCCACCCCCCGGGCCCAGAGGCCCCCTTACCTGGGCCGCTGCAGGTCTGGTTAGCCGCGCACACAGCCTGACCAGAGATTTCAGCACAAGTCAGGGGGCAGGGGGCACAGGGCCAGAACACCAGCTGCCCAGAGCAGGTGGCACTGGGGCAGCCATCCTGAGTCCAGGGCCCTGAGAGAAAATCAGAACCAGAGTCTGGGAAAGGTGGGTCCCCTGCAGACACAAGCCACCCACCAGCAAGCCCACCACACCCTCCTCCCAGCTGTGCCCCCCCTTCCTGGCACTCACTGGTCTGGCGGGTGGTGGGAGGGCCCCCGGGCAGCATGGCACAGGTCCGGTCCCCATTCTGGGGAGGGTGGCACTGTCGCTGACGGGTCATGGTGCCCATGCATGGCTCAGCGCATGGGGACCAGGGAGACCAGGAGGTCCATTCGCCACCCACTGTGAGCAGGAGGGGCAGGACGCGTTGGTGGGCGTGAGGCCAGGCTGTGAGCCCTGTGGCCTTCCTCTCCCTTGCTCTCTCTGGGCCTCCACCTGCCCCGCTGGCCCTCCCAGGCACCCCAGGCCCCTCACCTGGGCAGGCGGCCGTGAAGCAGGCCTGAGTCTGGTGCTCGGGGCCTGGGCAGTGCTGCAGCATGGGGAGACCCGGCGGGGAGCAGTGGCGGCTCCGGCCCTGCACCCCAGGCCCCCACGTCCGTCCGGCTGCACGGCCCCCACGAGTTCCAGGCGCCCCAGGCCCCACAGCCCTGCTCTTCTGGGGAAGGCCCTAGCTCCCCGGCCCATTCACAGTCAGGCTGCCCGTCACAAACCTGGGGAGGGAACAGGAGCAAGGTTCCTCTCGAGCTGGTGGCACAACGGCTCTGTTTCCTGCGTCACCCACTCCCCCCCCTCCCCGCCCCCTCACCAGCTGGAAACTGATGCAGAGGCCATCAGGGCAGGAGTATTCCGGGCAGGGAGCCCTGGTCCCGTTGGGGCCTCCTGGGGCTGTCATCCCCTCTGAGGGGAAGGGAAGAGAAAACAGACCAGGAGTGAGAACTGCTCACCCCCCCCCCCCCCCCAGCCGCCTTGGCCTCCGTCAGGGGAGCAGTGTCCCTCCCACAGCCCAGCTCATCCTCGCCCTGGGAACAGTCAGCGATCCCATCACAGAGCTGCTCAGGGCTCAGGCACAGCTGGGGAGCCAAACCACAGGGGGCAGCTCGGGGGGGTGGGTGGGGGGAGCCTGTGGGCACCAGAGGAGTGTCCCGTTGAGCCCCTGCGCCTCCCTCCCACTCTCTGCAGAGGGGCCGGCAGGGGGGAACCAAAGCAGGGGAGGGCAAGCAGGAGGCAGAGCCAACACTGAACCTGAACCTAGCTCAAAAACACCTTTGGGAGGGGTCCAGGAGGGTCAGGCAGACCTGGGGAGGAGTCGGAGCCCGTGGACAGCTGCCCCCTCCACCCAGGGACCGGTGGCCGGGACAGGAAGGGCTGCTTCGCAGGGGCACAAAGGGAACGCCCGGGTCTGGGGGTTGGAGCTGGAGGGCTAGCCCTCCAAACAGGCTCACTTCCCGTGCCTGCAGAGCCGCTGCCCACTCTCTTATCCCTTCTTGCCCAAATGTGGGCAGACAAAAGCCCCTTTCTTCTCTCCCCTGGGCCTGGGTGGGAGGGCAAAGATCTTCAAAGAGAGTTGCGTGAAAAAGATCAAAGGAGGCTCTGAGGCCGCAGACCTAAGCGGCACTCGGGGCGGCAGGCGCGCGGCTGGGGCCGGGGGTGGGGAGAGACGGGGCCCCGCCGGCTCCGCGGCGGCCGGGCTCTCACCGCAGGCGGCGGGGCCCTCGTCCGAGCCGTCGGGGCAGTGCGGCACGCCGTCGCACAGCTGCGCGGGGGCCACGCAGTGCGGGCCGCGGGCGCAGGGCGCGGGGTGCGGGGCGCAGGGCGGGCCGCAGCCGTGCTCGTCGCTGCCGTCGGCGCAGTCCTCCTCGCGGCCGCAGCGCCAGCCCCGGGGCGCGCACTCGCCGCAGCCGCACGGGAATTCGAGGGGGCCGCAGGGCGGCGCTGCGGCGGGCACCCGCGCTAGACCCGGCGTGGGGAGCGGGCTGCCCGGGCCGCCCGGCCCCTCCGCCTCCGCCGCCCGCCTCCCCGCGCCGGCCCTGCCGGCCCCTCTGCTGCGGCCGGACTTCCCCCACCTCCAGCCCCTCCCCACGTCCAGGCGCTCCCGCATTTCGCCGCCTCCTCCCCCCCACTGGCTTCCCAAAAGCTCTCCCCTCGCCCAGGAATTGCATTGAGCACCCCAATCCCCTCATGTCAGTGGGAGCGCCTCGGACGTCAAGAAGTAAGACCGGGACTCTTCCAGGCCCTCTCAAACCCCTTTCAGGAGGCTGGGTCTGTGCCCGCTCCTCACCCCCAGCACCTGCCCCAGTGCCTCCCTCTGAGATGCTCTCCCCATCCCTCTTTCCCAGGCCTCCGGATTCCAGCTCTCTCATCCCTTTTCCTCCAGGACACTCACCGGGGCTGGCGCTGACCCGGGGAGTTGGTGCAGTTGCCCCAAAGCCCGCGGAAGGGCCAGGCACAGTGCCCGCTGGGGCAGTGGGCAGCGAAGGGAAGGGGCAGTGCCCGGGTCCCTCGTCGGCTCCATCCGGGCAGTCCCAGATCCTGTCACACAGCAGGACGGCCCCCACGCAGGTGCCATCAACGCAGGACAGCTCCCCAGGAGAGCAGTTCAGCTGCCCTGCAGCGGGAGAAAGCGGGAGCTGGTCCCAAGGCACTGCCCCTTAAGCTGGCTGTTTGGGGTGCCCCCATTCACACACCTGCGGGTGCGAGCTTCCTAGCAGGAACCTGAACTGGTGAAGGAGGGGAGGCAGGAAGGTTGGGGCTCAGTGGGAGGGGCTGCCTGGTGGACTGGAGTCCTGAGCTAGCCCACCCACCCAGACAGGCCTCCTGGTCAGCGGCGTCCGGACAGTCGGGATGCCCGTCACAGAGCAGGGCGGGGGGCAGGCAGCGCCCATCAGTGCAAGCCAGCGTGTCATGGGGGCATGGCAGCCCTGCTCGTCCGTCCCGTCTCCACAGTCGTCCTGCCTGTCACAGAGCAGGGCCAGGGGCAGGCAGTGGCCGGAGCGGCAAGACATCTGCCCCTCCCCACAGCCTGGCGTGGCACAGCCTGGCATGGGGCAAGCAGGCAGGGTCAGGATGACAAAGGGTCCTAGAGGAGCCCCCCGACGCCGGAAAGACCAGAAGAGCCCTGCCCACCAGCCGTAACTGCTGCCACTGTGAGGAGCAGCTCAGGACACGCTGTAGCGACGCGTTCGAGGACTGACCGTCACTCAGCCACTGCCCCAGGCAGGCAAGGACACTCACGCTCCTCGTCTGAGCCATCGCCACAGTCATCCTGGTTGTCACAAAGCCACCTGTGGGGCACACAGTGCCCACTCTCCCGGCATGGGGCCTCTCCCTCCGCACAGCCAGGCTCCAGCTCCTCACAGCAGGTACTGTCACTCTCGCAGAGCCACTGGCTTTCCTGGCATGTGCTGAGCGCACAGCATCCTGGGATCAGTCACAGCGCTGGGCTTTGCCAGCCCGGGGGTAGAGGGGCTCCCCAGGACCCCCCCCACTCACCAGTTCCCACAGTCCTTCTGTAGCACAGTCCCTGGCGGGAAGAAGCTGCCCCCTGACTCACAGGGGCAGGAAGCTGGTTCTAAGCAGACTCCTCCTGGGGTCACAGAGGGCAGGACTGGAGCAAAAGGGGCACAGCGGCCCCTAGTGCCAGCCCTGTCACCGTGGCC
>NC_058414.1:99125854-99142249 GCF_002201575.2 Neomonachus schauinslandi | reverse complement strand
CCTGTGGCCCCATGTGTCCCCCGACCTGCAGCGACCGTGGTGCTTGCCCCCCGTGCCCCCCCCGGGCCTCCCCCGCCGCTGCCTCCCCTCTGCGGATTCTGACCCTACCCACCATGCAGCAGAGTCCCCTCGGGGCAGAAGCAGCCCTCCACACAGCCTGGCAGTGCCACCCGGGCTCAGGACCACGGTCATGGCAGGTCGGGGGACACATGGGGCCACAGGCCTCGTACACCTGGCCCCCTTCACACTGCAGAGCTGGGGAGAGAGGAGAGAGCTTGGGTCACCGTGGTGCAAGGGCAAAGCAGCAGGCGAGGCAGCCCAAGATGAGACACAAGGAGGGCATGGGGAGCAAGCTGTAGACTTGCTGAGCCCCTCCCAAGGCTGTTTGCAACATGGAAGTTCTACGGGAAAGCAAGCTTGGCATGCTTGGTTCATCTAGGAAAGCGTGCCCACCACACATATTTGCCCTTGAATGATTACGTGGCTTGCTTGCAGGCCAGGAGGAACATCCACGGAGGAGCTGAGGGCACGGTGGGATTGGGCGCTGGGGACCAAGGGCAGGGCACACTCACGGCAGAGGTCCTGGCTGCGCCAGCGCATGGGGAGCTCACGCCGGGCACACTCGTCTGCGTAGGTGGCAATGGCCGAGCAGAGACACTCACAGTCGCCCCCCGAATCGCAGCTGTGGAAGGGATTGTTCAGCCCCCGGACGCCGTCCCCACCCCCTGGCCCCCATTCCCACCCGGTCCCCCGGCTCGCCCCTCTCACCCGCACGCGTCATACACACGCCGCTCGTAGTGCTGCTCCGGGGGCACCTCTGCGTGGCACCGGGCAAAGAGCGACTGCAGCATCACCCCGCAGCGGCCGCGGGCCCAGCTGGCCCGGTGGGCGTTCACCTGCGGGCACAGCACCGTGGACCAGCCAGACCCCACCCACAGCAGCCGGCCTCCGGATCCTCCCCCCCACCCCCCCGCAGGTTTCCTGCAGCCGCCCCCCACGCCCTTCCCCCTGCCTGCCGGTGCTCACGGTGCAGGGGTGTGGCAGGTCTCCTGGCTCGGGGCAGAGCGGACTCAGGTGCCAGGAGTGGGCAGCCAGCTCCGCTGTGGGCTCCAGGACGCCCTGGCGGCTCCGCAGGTCATTACTGGCATCTCCATCAAAATCTCCACACAGCCCAGACACACGGCCACGGAACAGTGGGGACAGCTGCACCAGGACCCAGGTGCCTGGGCAGGGAGGGCAGCAGGGGGCAGCATTGTGGAGAGGGCCAGGGGCGGGAGAAGACCAAGGGCAGGTATTCTGTGGGCCTGTTCGACCATCACCTGGTACCACCACCTGGTTTTTTGCGGAGGCTGATTGGCGATGATAAGAGACATACACCTTGGGGGGCTAGGACAAAAGTGGAAGCCTACTCTCCCAACCAAACCCAGGTTAGGGGGAGCAGGGAAATTCTCCAGCGGGCTGGATTCCGGGCAGGAACCAGGCTCCAAGACAAACTGTGACACCCACTAGCCCCAGAGGCCTTGGTGGCCAGAGGCTCAGAGGGCAGCCCCACCGTGCTGACCAGACAACTCCTTCCCATGCCAGGGGTTACTCTGGTTTTCCTCAATTTCTCAGTAACTGTTATTTCTAAAATGCCAACTGCTTGGGTTTGGGTGGTGGGAGGTTAGGTTTATTTTCATTTCTTCTTTCCCAAACTGAGCATTTTCTAAATGTTTCTTTGGTGAGGAGCTATTGCTTTTACATTGAAGAGAAACATAACATTAAAAACATAATTTGGGAACTCCCACCACTCGTATGGAAGAGGAAGAGTCTGGGGGGGGAGGGGGGTCAGCCTCATGATGCTAAGGCGGGCATGGGTCAGGGGTGGGGGCCTGACCTCCGTCCCAGAGCAGGCTGAGGCCCAGGCGGGTCGTGAGCAGCAGGAAGAGACCAGCACGGCGCAGGCTCAGCTCAGGGCCTGTGTAGACCTTGGGGGCCGTTATGCTCACACCATTCACCATCACTGCCCGGCCTATGGAGGAAGAGAGGCGTTCGGACTCTGCCTTGGAGTCGAAGGGCTCCCAGATCCCCAGGAACCCCTCCCCAGCCTGCCTCCAACCTTCCTTTTGCTTCTCCAGCTATGTGACCTTGGGCAAGTCATTAGGCCTCTCTGGGCTTTAATTTCTTGGAGGCTTCCAGAATCAGGATTCCCAACCAAGAGGAGAGAGGAGAGGCACCAGCCCCACTGCACAGATGGTGAGCAGTGGGGGACCCCAGGCCTTGGCCCCCCGTGCAGCAGTGTGATGCCGGCCGGCGTGCCCCTCCCCCCTGGCAGTGCCACCCTGCCACGTGGCGGCCACCTCTGAGCATGTGCACAACAGTGCTCTGTAGTCGCACGGTCAGCGCCTTGGTGCAGGTGAGCCCACTGGCCCCACAGGGCAGGTTCTGGGCAGAGACACTGAACCGGCCGCTGGCCTCTTGAACAGCAGATATTCGCAGGCTCCAGGGAAGGTGAAAGCCAGCCCATCAAAGGTCACGTAGTGGGGGACACCCGATGCCTGGCACCATCCGCCGCACCGGTGGCCCGTGCGGTGCCATTGCTGAGCCTGACATACACTGTGGGTGGGGGTGGGGGTGGGGCGGGGAGAGGGAGGCATGAGGACAGAGACCCAGACCTGTATCCAGGGGATGTAGCTGTCCAGGTTCCAAGCAGCAGACCCTCAGCGTGGGGCAGTCCTGGAGAGCTCCCCTTGCCCAGGCCAGTCTGGATATCCCACCTCATCCCAGTTCAAGGCGCTAGGCATACCAAATGTTGCAGTCCTCCTGGATGGTAGCGTTGGGCGGATACCACTGCCCCCCGTGACGGCAGGGACAGAGCTCAGGAGGCACGCAGCGCTCGTTCTGGGCAGAGGCCGGGACAAAGGGGCACCTTGGAGGGCTGCCTGACCCGCCACCCACCGTTTCAGACACCCAGGGGGGCTAGGGCAGTGCCCTGGGTGGAGCAGGGGCCACGGTGCCTCGTGCAGCCCCCTCCCAGACTTACCAGCAGCACGGTGCCTGGGGGACAGACACAGCTCCCTGGGCTGTCCGGGGGGCAGGAGTGGTTGGCACCAGGGCTGTCACACATGAGGAGGCAGGCACCAGGGACATAGACAAGGTCACAGGGGCAGAATGTCTGCTGGGGGCCACAGCGGTGAGCAGAGCAATTCCAGAGGCCCCTCTCCTGACAGACACTGCCGAGGATGGGAGGCAGGTAAGAGGCAGGCCCAAGGCAGGACTCACCTCCAGGCGCCTCTGGTCTGACCTGGGAGAGTCTCAGGAAGCCACGGGGTCCAAGCCCCTAACGTTGACTCTGGAGACCTGAGCATCTCACCCCCCACACCTCAGTTACAAGCACAGGAAGTAGGGCTGCTCCCCGCACCAGCCATATGTGGGATGGACATGGTCACCCTTTCCTGCCCCAGCTCCAGTGGGGCCATTCTCTGGGCTCTGAGGTTCTCAAAGAACCCCATTCCCAGCCAGGTAGGAGAGGGATTCTCTGAAGTCTCATCCTCACCCACCAAGCCCTGGCCACTGGCCCTGTCCCCACAGGTCCAGAACTGGCCTTTACTTCTCCCTAACCCTTGGAAGAGCCTCTGGACCACAGTCAACCAGAATTCAGAGATCTGGGTTCTAGTCCTTCATCATTAACCAGCTCTGCAAGCCGTGTGGCCTGTTAGAGCCTCAGTTTCCTCATCTGCAAAACGGGAACAATTCTTCCACTTTCTACTTTACTAGGTCATTGTAAGAATGCGGTAGAATTACATAAGATGATGTACAAGAGTGCTTTATAGGCCTGAAGTGCTCTACAACGAGGCGAAGCTGTGAGTGCTCTGTCGCCCCGTGTGGGCATGCCCCGCCCTAACCCACAGGGCTACAAGCCCGGCCCCTTTTCTCTAAGCTCCACCTCTTCACCCCCAAGCTCTGTGCCTCCCCCCAAGGCCACCACCCTCACCAGCGGTTGCAGTCCTTCATGGTGGCACTGCCAGGGGCATAGCGATGAGTTCCAAGCCAGCAGGAGCACAAGCTGGGGGGCACGCACTCACCCTCGGGGCCCCACAGCAGTCCTGGGGGGCAGTTACAACCAGCCACACAGCTGCCCAGCTCGCCACAGTCTTCTGGCTCCCCACAGTTTCGACCACACGCTGGGACACACTCCTGGTACTCCTGGCCCCCAGGACACGGGACAGGTGGGCACAGAGACACATGCAGGTCAGGGGCATAACTGCTGCTGCTCGGCCAGCCCTTCTGGAATTCCGAAACAAGGCAAGCCCAGCAACCTGCCGAGGTCCGAGGGCCTCCTGGGCACCTTCCCCTGCTGCAAAGCTGTTGGATCCCTGGGGGCTCTTGCCAGAAGGGGCTGGGAGGAGGAGCCTGGGGGTGGGGCTGGCTGGCTGAGCCGACTCACGGCAGAGCGTGCGGGTCCTCCAGGGAGACCGGGCACCCTCCTGGGCACAGCAACAAGCAAAGGCAGCGAGCACAGGGCACAGGCAGTCCTTGCCAGGAGCACAGCCGCACACAGCTGCCAAGCAGCGCAGGTGGAACGGCTCCCTGTCCACCTGCCCTTGGCATTCCTGAGGGGGGAGAGGAGGAAAAAATTGGGTTGGCTCCCCCTCCACAGATTGCCCTGTTCCCTCGGGTCCCCACTGCCACCTCCTGGGCCACGGCAGGGAGCAGGGCCCTCCCAGTAGCCCAGGGCGAGGGCAAAGCAGGTGTTGACCCCATCTTACAGGTGCAAACAGGAGCACCCCCAATCTGGCTACCTGGAAGGTGGGGCCATGCAGGACAGCACAAGCTGCCTCCGCAAAAACGTGGCGCTGAGTGTGGGTGCCGCAGGGGGAAAGTGGGGCGCTGTCGTCTGCGGGGCAGCTTCCCTCACCTGCCACCTGGAACTTGCTAGCAAAGGCTGCAATGCTGGTCTCCACATCGCCAGCAGGTGTCAGGAAGTCATCCTGCTGGTTCCAGGTGAAGGTGCCACACAGACCCTGCACCTGGGCCACAGGAGTGGGTATGGGACAGTCAAATCCGGGCCCACCGTGGCCTCGCCCAGCCACTCGCCTGCCCCCCAGCACACCTGGTGGGCATGGTGGGGGTCCAGAGTGATGTAGGTTGCGGGGTCAGACACTCCCCAGAGGACCTGGGCCCCAGGCCAGCGCAGCAGTAGGAAGGTGGAGGAGGCTCGGGAGACACTGAGGCCCTTAGGCCCACGCCACGGCAAGCCCACGTCCTGCCCATCGATGAGTACAGCCCCTGGAATAGAGGGCCTGTGAGGGGCTACCCCTGCGGGACTGGGCTGATGAGGATTGGGGGGGAGCACATCCCAGGAGAGGGCTACCTGAGTCTCTGAGCTGGATGTGGGTGTCCCCCAGAGAGACAGAGATGGCATGGAGGCAGTTCCCAGTGTCACAGGCCCCATGCTCCAGCACAATCAGCAACTGCCCCTTCAAGTCCTGGGGCAGATGGTGAGGAATGTGGTAGGGTGGAGGTGGGGAAGACCCCGAGAACAGGGTCTGTTCTGCACCCTCTCCTGTTCTACAGGACGCCTACAGCACCCACCTGGAGGCAGCTCCCACCCAAAGCACGTGCTGAGCACTTTCTTGCCAGCCACACTCTCGGCGAGGTATAGGGCTTAACCCTGGCAAGCGCTAGCACTTGTGAGTATCTCTATGTGTGCACACAGGCATGCATGTGTAAGTACGTAGAGGTGTGTGTGCACGCGCATGTGTGTGCGTGTTGGTGCAAGATGCCTCCCCTCCCTTTTCCCCGCAGGTATGCATGCTCATCTCTCTGCTTCTGGGTACACACGTGCTAAATCTGCGGCATATGTCCACACCTGTTTGTGTCTATGGACCTGAACTTGGTAAGTCACCTAACTTGATTGGGGGAGGGCTGCGGAGGAAGGAGAACCCAGATTTCTCCTGGGGTTGTTTTGCAGGAAATAGCCTGTGATAAGCCCAGCCAGTCCGAACTGTGAGAAAGGACTGTGAGGATGGGTTTTGCTTTGTGCCCCTGGGCTAGGGTGGGAACATTCACGGGAACCTAAGGCGGAGGCCAGGACCCCAAGGGCAGGTTTTAGGGGTCTGCGGCAAGCCATCCTCCCTCCAGAGTCGGTTCTCTCTCAGCTTTTCCCGGAATGACTGTGTGTTTCTCATTGATTTATTTAGAGGTTTCCCGACAGTCACCTCTCGCCTACAGAGCCCCACTGAGGGCTCCTCCTGGCGTTAACCCCCTACCCACCTGCACCAGGCTGGAGCGGCAACCCGGGCGGCCGCGGAAGGAGAAGCTCCGCCCATCGAAGGTGAGGTAATGCCCGTCCCCGCCCACCGCGCACTCGGCTGGGCACGGCGCCTGCGCGCAGAGCCAGCGGCCGTCCTGGCACACGCTGTGGGCACACGGGGCGGGGAGCGCGCTCTGATTCGGAGCCCACCAGCTCCTGCCCCCGGCCAACCCCGGGGCCCTCCTTCCGCCAGCAACCCCTGTAACCCTGCAAGGCCTGGAGGTCAGCCGGTGGAGGTCACTGGCTAGGTCTTTAAGCAGGGCCATCAATTATGCCAGGACAGGTCACAGGTCCCTTGTGAGGGGCCCCCGGAAGGGGAGGCAGGTTGAGGAGATAGCAGAAGGGAGGGCTCCGAGGGGACCACGCGGCCGAAGGGCCAGCGAGGCCCGCGGACCCACCAGGGGTTGCACAGCTGGCGCACGGTGTCCCCGGGGGGGGGGGGGGGGGGGGGGGGGGGGCGCGCCCCGGGGGGGGGGGGGGGGGGGGCGGGGGGCGCCGGGGGGGGGGGGGGGGGGGTAGGGCCGGCGCCGGCGCCGGTGGTAGCAGGGGCAGCCGTAGAAGAAGCCGTAGGGTAGAAGAGGCCCGGCGGGCACCCGCAGCCGCTCACGCACCCTTCCCGGCAGGACCCCTCCCCTCCTTTACCCACTGCTGAGCAGCTGGCTGGGCAAGCCGAGGTGCAGTCCGAGTACAGCTGGCCCTAGGGCACGGGCGCTCTGTGGGCACGGGAGTGGGCTGTGAGGTCCAAGGGTCCCCCTCCTCCCGCCAGGCCCCGCTTGCCTGCAGCCCAAAGAGAGGGCGCGTGCCAGGAGGCCCAGCGCTCAGGAAACCAGGGTCACAGGGCTGCTGTCAGAAAGGGTGGGGACACCAGGGGCTATGCAAAGAGGGACAGGCACCAGCCCTACCGCAGAAGCCTGGCTTCCTCCAGCCCACATGGATATGCTGCTTGGCACATTCCTGGGCATAGTTGGCCAAGGTGGTGCACACGGCTTCCTGACGGGCCTCTCGCCCACTGCCTGCTGGGGCCCCAGAACTGTAGGCAAAGAGGCAGGCCTGGTGGTACCCAGCAGGGGGAACCTTCAGAGAAAGGACAGCCCCTCAGTCAACCAGCCTCACCAGCACTCTCTCCTCTTGCTTCAATCATGCTCTGACTTAGAATCAAACAGAATGAGCACTAGAAGGGACCTCTGAGATTATTCATGCAAAGCAACGACAGGACCAGATTCCCTGTTTGGCACCTCTCTAGCACCCACTCCTTCCTGCCCCTCTGGTGGTGGATACCACCTCTCCACCCCCACCCATACCTGGGCATGGCATTCCCTGAACGGACTGTCCAGCAGCTGGTGGCACACATCCTGGGCTTCAGCCTCCGTGCCTGCCTCTGTGCCACTCAGGGGGTCCTCACAGCCCTGGGCTGCCTCCACTGAATCCAGACACCCAGGCTGGAGACAATTGAATTCAGGTCAATGGGGGAGGAGGGACATTAACCAGGACACCAGGAAAGTGGCCACTACCCTCATGGCTGCTTCAAGTCCCCACTGTCATGGCCACCAGCCCAGACAACCTGGGGTTTTGGGGGGCAACACAGTTGTAAGCTCTGGTAGGGGGTGGGGGAGCTGGGATCACATCAACCCACAGGCAGGAGGTTTCATAACTAGCTAGTTAACCAAAACTGGTCAGTTCACCACTTGAAGTCCATGGGACCCTGAGCCTGCCCCCCACCAAGGGTCTGGGAGAGGGCCAGGCCCTGTTCCAGGGAAAAGGCCAGTGATGAAGACAGAGAACAGAGGCTTGGAGGTATCACAGAAGCCAGGAGCTGGGGAGCAACCAGGAGCAGGGCAGTGAGCCTGGGCTCCCTGGGGGCTGTAGTCTCACCTCGGAGTCAGGGAGCCTCCAGGAATTCCCAAAGGTGGCAGCTAACACAGCCAGTCTCCCTCCGGGCTCCAGGAAGTCATCTGGGGAAGGGTGAGGCAGAGGTGCCCTGTCTGGGCTCTCCAGTCTTTCCTTACCTCCTATACCAGCAACCGAGTTATGTCCACTTACCCTCAGGCTGGCCACTGTAGACTCCACAGAGACCTTGAGTTTGTCCCTGGAGCTCAGAGTCCACAGAAACGGAGACTGAACTGGACCTGTCCAGGCGCACAATGACCCCCAGGCCCCCTGACAGCACCAGCCAGTCCCCTTTGCCACTGCAGGCTCAGCCCTGGGCAGGAGAAGGCAGGAGTCACACTTCCCACCCCTCGCGCCATCACATCAAGGCGCAGACTGCTCAGGGAAGGAGAGGAGATGGAATTTGGACAATTCTAGAGAATTCTGCTCTTCATACTCTTTAAAGGAGAAACAGCTGGTTTTCCCATCAGAGCGCTCTTTGAGAAGTTCGTGGACACTACAGATGCTCTCTTGAGCAAGTAACTCCAAGAAATAAGTAAACTACAAAGCTCTTGTGAGCACACACACACACAACCCCGCCCCCACCTCACTTCATGGACCGAAGACCAGGAAAAAGCTCTAGTAAGTCAGGGTCCCACCTAATAGCACAAAAGCCCTTCCTCCCAGCACTGAGAGGCAGGTGGGGAAAGAGGTTTGTTGTGGGTTTTGGGTTTTTTTAAAGATTTTATTAAAGGATTTATTTATCTGAGTGAGAGAGAGATTACACAAGCAGGGGGGCAGGGCAGAGGGAGAGGGGGAGGGAGAGAATCCCAAGCAGACTCCCTGCTAAGCTTAAAGCCTGGCACCGGGCTCCATCTCATGAACCCGAGATCATGACCTGAGCCGAAATCAAGAGTCAGAGGCTTAACCAACTGAGCCACCCAGGCACCCCTTAAAGATTTTATTTTTAAGTAATCTCCTCACCCAACGTGGGGCTCAAACTCACAACCCTGAGATCAAGAGTCCCTTGCTTTACCGACTGAGCCGGCCAGGCGTCCTGATACTCAGAGGGCTTAGTAAGGGACTTGCCCCAAGCCACACTGTGAGGGGATGAGCGGGGCTGGCTTGCAGGAGTCAACCTGGAGACTAGGTCCATGACCTCCTGGCTCCTCAGCAGGCTCCTCATTTCCAAATACCCCCCAATCACAGTGGGGGGCGGGGCAGCAGTCTCCCACTCAGCTGCCCCTTCTGCTGTCCCCTGCCCCCGGGGGTAGGCAGGCTGTCCCCGAGGAACAAATGGGGCCCTGGGAAGTCTCCTGCTGCCTACAGTACCGTGGAGCAGCTGAGACTCCCCATCAGGTACCAGCTTCCC
Source organism: Neomonachus schauinslandi (assembly GCF_002201575.2). Classification (NCBI taxonomy): domain Eukaryota; kingdom Metazoa; phylum Chordata; class Mammalia; order Carnivora; family Phocidae; genus Neomonachus; species Neomonachus schauinslandi. Next base: position 99,132,716 of record NC_058414.1, on the reverse strand, counting down.
GTTCACAGAGACATTTTTGCCCTGGATCAGCACCTCCTCGGGTCCCATCATTACTCAGGCCTTGCGGGGAGACACAGAGTGGAAGAGGTGTTCAGCGGCTCACCTCCTCCCCCTGTGCAGCTCCCTTCCTGTGTCCTTCCCCACCTCCCTTCCTCACCAGCTGACAGTGCCCAGGCTGGGGGCAGTGCCCCCTGGGCGTGAGGTGGACAGCCCAGGTGGCATCAGCGGCGCCCGCCAGCAGGTAAGCACAGCGGCCCAGGAAGTGGTAGTGGCGCCCATCAAAGGCCCGGTAGTGGAAGCCCGCCCAGGTGGCACAGGTGGCCGAGGGCCGTTGGCGCTGGCTCCAGAACTGGGCCACGGCCCCTGCCAGGGGCTGCAGGAGGGCTGGAGAGGGAGTGCTGCCTGGAGGAGATACACCAACTGTGAGCTGAGTGTGAAGGCAGGAGGGTGGAGGGTGAGGACGCAGGGCTTCCCCCAGAGCAGGAGGCAGGTGGAGAGTGAATGGTCACTCTGGAGGCAGGAGGGATGGGAGGTGACTCATCCGAGAGCGCAAGGGAATGGGCATGGGCCCTGCAGGAAGGCCCAGAGCTCAAGGATTCTATGTGGCATTGCCTGGGCAGGGGGAGAAAGTGATGGCCAGGGCTGCAGACCCACCTGGGAGGGGTCGGCTGGAGCAGCTGAGGCAGGCCTGGGAGCTGCCCTCCCGCCAGCTCTGTCCCCAGGGCCAAGCACAGCACTCCTCCAGGCTTCCTGCAGAAGCATTAGCTGAGCCTGCCTGCTGCTGGCACTGCTGAGTGGCAAAGCAGCGGCTCCCAGGGCTGGCTTCTGCAAGGGCTGTGGCAAGTGGAGGGAGAGAATGGGGCGACCCAGACAGTCAGCCTGGACCCAGCTTCTCTCCCCGGGGAAGCCTCCACGAAACCACAGATCTGGGCTAATAGCCCAGGTGCTTACCCAGGTGCTTACTCAGGGTGCAGTGGCTGCCCCCGCAGCCTGGACAGCAAGCCCTCACTGTCCGGTTCCTTGCAGCGAGCCGGGTTTCTGGGGGCCTGGGTCCACCGAAAGGGCAGCAGAGAGAAGATGTTAGTGTTCAGCCCAGCCCCATCCCTGTCCCTGAGAATGGCCTGGGACGTTCAATCTGGTCATCTATTCTCTGAGTGACTCTCTCATGTAATTTCCCTTCCAGTTCTTTTTTTTTTAAATATATTTTTGGTGTTTTTTTTTTTTTTTTTTAAGATTTTATTTATTTGTCAGAGAGAGCACAAGCAGGGGGAGCGGCAGGCAGAGGGAGAAGCAGGCTACCCACTGAGCAGGGAGCCCGACGCAGGACTCGATTCCAGGACACTGGGATCATGACCTGAGCCGAAAGTAGACGCTTAAACGACTGAGCCACCCAGGCATCCCATCTCTTCCAGGTCTTAATTTCCCCTTGTGCAAAGTGAGAATGATGTTGGGAAGGCAGACTGGAGGGGAGGCACAGGGAGCAGACATCGTACCTCTCCCCGTACTGCCTGCTCCCTGTGCCGCCTGTCCCCAACCCACACCCCTGACTCTTCTTGAACCCAGCCAGACCTACTTCCCAAACGCCTGCTTCTCCAGGACACCACCCAGTTCACCTTCCCCCCAGAATGTTGGCTCCATTGCTCTCTCCTGCTCAGCAGCTACCCCAGGCGCCGACCCTCACTCACTTGTAGATGGGACAGAGCCCAGCACGTCCACTCCAGGACAGGTCCAGCTGCCAGCAGGCGCTGGTAATAGTAGAGGCTGGTGCAGGGCACCAGGTCCTCCTGGTGGGGGACAACTTCCTCCTCCACCAGGAAGGTTTGCGTATGTTCACACCACCGCCTGCCCGCAGATGGGGAATGACAGCTACTGTCACCAGCCCCTCTATTGCCAAGAAGCCCTGTCCTGTGGTCCCACTCCCCAAAGAGCCCCGCCCAGGGAAGGGTTAGTGAACTGAAGAGGAGGCTGGTTGGGAGCAAGAAGCATAGGAGGGCGCCTGGCTGCCCCAGAGGGTCCTGTTGGTGAGGCGGGAGCAGAGGATCTTAGTCAGAGGGGCCCCAGGCTGGGCTGCTTACCCGTTAGCCAGTGCCCATGCCATCCCAAAGAGGAGGGCAGGAAGCAGCATGGTGCTCCCCGCCCAGGTCACCTTTGGGGGGCTGTGAGGCTTGGGTTTGGGGAAGGCACTGCTGCGGCAGGTGAGCCGAAAGGCCAGTGCTGGCCTCCCCCGCCCCACACTGCAGTCTCCAGCAGCCAGGCTTCAATGCGTCCAAGGCAGCCAGACAGCTAGAACGAGGCCCATGGGGCTGGGGAGGCTTTATCTCAGCCCCATGCCCCGGGGCACCAGCTGCTCGGAACCAGACTGGACCTGCCTGCACACGGCACAATCCCCTCAGAGGCCCGCTCTCCCTGGAAACAGTCCCCTTCCTGCCCCTCGTGTGTGTGTGTGTGTGTGTGTGTGTGTGTGTGTGTGTGCACGCGCGCATGCGCGCGCGCGCGCTTACTCCTGTCTGTGCGCTCAGCGGGGGGGTGCATGTGGTCCAGGCCACAGCCAGACACCCTGAGCCTCTGATATTTTTCCACCCTCAGGCTGTGCCATAAATTAAGGTGGACTCCGGACAAGGCACCTTCTCTTTGTGAGCCTCAATTTCCTTGCTAGTAAAAAATTTAGGGGCTTCCCAGGGATGCTTGGGGGTGACTCAGGGGCTCCACTTTGAAATTGTGTGTGTGCAGGGGCGCCTGGATCAGTTGGTTAAGCGTCGGACTCTTGATTTCGGCTCAGATCATGATCTCCGGGTGGTGGGATCAGGCCCTATGTTAGGGCTCCATATTCAGCGTGGAGTCTACTTAAGATTCTCTTTCTCTCCCTCTGCCCCTCCCCCCCCGCACCTGCTCTCTCTCTCTCAAATAAATAAATCTTAAAAAAAAAAAAAAAGAAATTGTGTGTACACATTTCCCTGAGGATAGTTCCATAACTGTTATTACATTTTCAAGAGGAACTAGGACCCCACAAAATGGTTAAGTTATTGTGCCAAATGACTGATATGGTCTTCTAGCCCTAAACTTCTGACTGTGATTCTCTCCCTGCTCCCTTTCCTGCCTCCTCCTGCCCCCTCTTGTAGGCAGTAGGCACTTGTGAAGCCAGGACCAGTGAGCAGAAGGAGCTGAGTTTCCAGGCTGGTTGAACTGTGGGAAGACAGTGGGAGAGCATGTGCCCTTTCCTCTGTGGTCCAACCTCTTACTGGGGGTGATTATGTGTGGCTGGCTGGGTCCATTCTGGTCTCCTTTTGAGAGAGTCTCCTAGGGTCCAGAACCAGGAAGCCTGGGGAGGGGAATAGAGCAAGCCTCCGGGAGGAGGGGAAAGGGTGGAAAGTGTGTGTGTTGGGGGTGGTGGTAGGAGACAAAGGGGCCTGGAAGGCAGCCTCCCCTAACCCTGGGGGCAAGGCAGCCGGATAGGATAGGATCATCTGAGTATCCGGTTGGGGCAGCAGGTGGCCCAGGTGAATCCTGGTTACATCTTGGTTACCAACTCCCAGGACACCCAGGCTGGAATGTGGCCTGGGCCTCAGATTCCATAAACCTCCATCCCCTAAATCTGCTCTCCCACTGAGCATCCCACATAGTTACCCCACCTCGGGCGAGGAAGCTGCTGGGAACCAGAGCCAATCTAGGCATTTCTCCTGGGCCCACCACTGGTCCTGTGGCCCAAAGAGGGTGCAGTGACTCCCTCAGGGAGCTCTCAGGTGGGGTCCTCAAAAAAGCATGTTGCTGTTCCCAATCTCTCACACACGTACCCCATCCACTCTCCCCCTGTTGCTTCACATGCTCACACCCCCTCTGCAGGTCTCACAAGTGCTCATGCCCCACCCTAGCACAAAGAGACATCTACTCCCGGGGCCATGAGCCCACTGGGCACTGACTAGCTGAAGGAGCCCATCCAGGAGGTTGAAGACCCTTTCCCAGCTGATTCCGAGGTACCCCGTGCTCTCCCAGATACCACCCGCTCCCATGCCTCTCCTAAACGGCAAGGAATATTGATGGTGCCCCTGCTGTGAGCTGTGCCTCTCTTTGGAGGACTCCCTCCCAGCTCTGGATTTTAACTGCAGGTGATAAGGCAACACTTGGAATGGGGAGAAACCCAAGTCACAATGCCCCTTTCCCCTAAAGAGGGCAGGAGGGAGGAAGCTGGAAGCCAGGGGAGATCGGAGAAAGAGAGATGGGAGAGGGGGCCTGGAATAACCAGCCCACATTTCAGCTGGACAAGGACAGGATATAGGGAGCTTTCAGAAGGAGTCAGGTGCCTGGGTGGCAAGGCCGAAGAAAACCATCATAACCCGGGCGGGGACCCCAAGTCCCCCCAGAAACCGGATCTAAGGGCTGAGGGCATCCCTCCACACCTAACTGGTACAGGTTTCCAGGCCAGTAGGAGGACCAGCTCCCACCCCGCCCAGAGAACTCTCCCCTCCCAGCAGCCCCCTCCCCGGGACCCCGCCCTCTGAGTCTCCGCCCAGCCCGTCTCCAGCCTCACCCCCTGGAGCCTCCTCTCCAGCCCCGCCTTCTCACTGGGGACCCGGCTCAAAGCCCCCCACCCCAATTTCTGTTTCAAAGAGCCTGTTCTCGGCGGGCACTGAGGCCCAGCTCGGTCTCCTTCGACCACCCCTCGCGGCCCCTAGTGACCCGACTCCCGCCGCGGGTGTCGAATCGGGTCCTCCGGAATCGGCCGGCGGTTGTGGGTCTGAGCGGATCCCGGTGGAATCGCGGTGGAGAGCAGGGGCGGGGGCGGGGTTTCCCAAATCGACCCCACAGACCGACAGTCGGGAGACTCGATCCCACCGCGACGAAGCGCCGCACAGATACGCTCCGGGGGGGAGTGAGGGGGGGGACTCGCGATTCAAAGACAGCAACGCAGACACTCACTGGCTCTCCTCCTCCGAGCACGCCCCCTCCTCTTCCCCTCCCCAACTCCCCACCGCACCCCCTCCCCTCGCGCTCCACCTTTCCCCTGGCTCCTCCCTCGGCGCCTGCGAGCACCCTCCCGCGCAGCCCGCGTGCCCTTCCTCCCTGCCTCCTCTCCCTCCTCCACCCCTCCCCCCACACTCCTCCCTTCCCTTCCCCCTCTTCCCTCCCCCCCACCTCGTTCCTAGGCTCCCACTTTCCATCACCTACTCTGGGCCTCCGTCCCTCCACATCGTCACCTGCACGCCTAACCCCGCCGGGCGCCCTCCTGCGACCCCACTCCAGCACCCCCCTGCCCCTACCTCCCCCACGGGGTGCCCCGCAGCTCCCCTCCCGCTTCCGCGCTCCCCTCCCCCCTGCCGGGCGCCGCTTCCCCGCTCCCGCTCCCTCCGCGTCTTTTCCTCTCCCCTCCCCGCGAAGTTTCGGGGCTGTCAGTCTGTCAGTCTTTCGGGCAATCGGCACCCGAGCTACAGGCAGCGGGCGCCATTGCGAGCAGAACCGGCCGGGACAGAAGGCCGGGGCGCCTGGGTCCCGCCAGCAGCGGGGAGACCCGACCGGCCAGCCCGCCAGGTACGGGCCGTGGAGGCGCCCAGCGGCAGGCGGCTCCGCCCGCTTCCCCTTCTACACCGACACTCAGTCACTGCCCGCTCCGCGCAGGTGACAGCCCCGGGGGTGGGGGCGCTGGGAGCGCTGGAGGGGGTGGGGTGGGGGGGGGGGGGCAAGAAAGGGCAGGGGAGGGGCAGGGGCTGGAGGAGGGAGGGGCTGGGGCTGGGGAGAGAGGGCCTGGCTTGGGGGTGGTCACGGTAGTCGTGAAGAGGAGGAGGACCGCGGATCTGGAGGGAGGGGCGGAGGCTGGGGAGAGGGGGCCGGGTGGGAGTCGGTGGGAGAGGGTTGGGAGGCGCCCGAAGGGAGGGAGTGAGGAGTCTCCGGACAGGGGAGAGGGAGTGTGGGAGGGGGGCCGTGGGGGAAGGGGGGACGACGAGGCCAAGGGATCTGGCCTTTTGGGAGGGGCGGGAGAGAAGGGCGCTGACAGGTGAGCCCGGGAGCCGGGGAGGGGCTGGGCCCTGGAGTGAGGTCTGGGCGAAGAGGCTCTAGGGGACAAACGGAGGCGGGGAGGTGGGACGGGAGGGGTCTGGTCGGGAGGAAAACTTGGGGGGGGTAGAAGTCAGTGGGGAACAGAAATGGGGAAGGTAGCCACTGAGAGAGAGGGGAGGGAAGCGGAGGTGTGTTGGGAGGCAGGGGTGGGGAGGAGCAGGGTCAGTGAGAAGGTCCAGAGCGAGCCATAAGCCACAGACTCCCAGGCTTGGGGGAGCCTGGGGACAAGGGAGGGAGCTCGGGGAGCGGACTGGAAGGGGGAGGGGAAGAGCGGTTCTAGGGACTGGGGACCGGGAGGGTAGGGAAGCGAGAGCCTGCTGGGGAGGGAAAGGGGGAAGGGAGACGGGGGCCTCGGAGGGGAAGGCAAGCTGCAGGAGGGAGGTGGGGAGGGAGGGAGGAGGATGGTGTGGGGACAGGGGAGGAGGGCTGGGGAGGGGAGAGGGAGGGAGGGAGGGAACTGAGGTGAAGAGAGGAAAGGAGAAGGAAGGGAAACCAGAGTGGGGGAGGAGAGGGAGAGGGGAGGGGAGTGCGGGGTGAGGGAGAAAAGCGGGGAGGAGGAGGGCGGCGTTAGGGAGGAAGGAAAAGAGGAGGGGGAAAGGAAGGGAGAGGGTGTGCAGCCGGGGAGGGGGATGGAGCCTGGGGGAGAACCGGGAGGGAAGGGAAAGGCGGCCCTGAGCCGGGGGAGGAGGAGGGGAGGGCTGTCGCCGCGACTGCCCAGAGCTGAGGGTCAGGGGGGCGGTGGCTGGGGAGGGCCTACCGGAGGGGGCCGGGAGGGGCTGGCCCGGCTGTGAGCAGGGGGCGGAGCCGGAGGGGC
>NC_058414.1:99109759-99125754 GCF_002201575.2 Neomonachus schauinslandi | reverse complement strand
GGGGGGGGGGGGGGGGGGGGGGGGGGGGGGGGGGGGGGGCTGGGGAGCCGGCCGGATTCGGCGGGGAGAGAGGGCGGAAGGCAGAGGGAGCCGGAGAAGGGAGGGGCAGAGGGAAGGCTGCCAGAGAGACGGGGGGGGGGCGGGGGGGAAGGAGAGAGGAGTCCGCTGGGGGAGGGGAAGGGAACCCGCTGGAGGAGGAGCTGGGAAGGGGGCTCGAGGGCGGGGTGCGGCGGCCCGGGGAAGCCCTGAGGGGGAGGGGCGTTGGTTTTGAAGTAGGGTTTTGGGGAGAGGAAGCAAGAGCCATTTCCTGCCTTCAGCAAAGACCCTCCTCGGAGGGCCTCCCCCACCGGTTGCCCAATAGTGACACCTCCGCCCCTCGCCCCCCGGCTGGCTCCTATTTCACCAGTTCCTGCAGTGACAGCCGGAGGGCCCAGGAGATGACGTTCCCGGCTCCCCACCCCGGTCTTCCACTCTCCACCCTCTCCCCAGAGAATCGATTGATCCCTGACGTCCCCAGGCAAGGGCACTGGGGGGTGGGGAGCACTGGTGGGCTGGGCCTGATTCAGAGACCCGCCAGGTGAGGGTAGGGGTGCAGCTGATTTCTGGAGCTGACCAGAGCCTGCGGAAGTGGCTTCAGGGCCTTGGCCTTGGCCTTCAAAGATCTCTTGGCTTTCTGAAACCCATCTTCCCACATTCCCCTTACCTGTACCTGGGGACATCACCTTTGGAGCTCCTGGGGATGGCTGATGGGGAGAGGTTGGGCAGAGCCAAGGCCCAGGGGGCAGCTGTCTGGAGAAGAATGTGAACAAGGATGTGTTTTCTCCTTAGGGCGTGTGGCCTGGTTCCCAGGAGGAGCTACCCTGGGTTGCCATGAGAGAGACCTTTGAGGCCCTCAGCTCTCTGGGTGAGCCAGCAGCACTCAAGGAACGTGGGTGGGCGGGAGGCAGGATTCAGCAGCACCCTAGGCCTGCTGCTTCCCTACCTGCTGTCTTCAGGAGATGGCAACCCTGAGACCCCAGAGGCGCCCCGCCCCCCCTCACCCCCCCGCCGGAGCCTGTAGGGCAGCCTTAGCTCCATCAGGGTCTATTTCCATGCCTGGCCCTGTGGAGGATGTGCCGGATTGCATGCGCACATGTGGACTCCCAGAGCACCCGGATGTTTAAATCTAGTCTATCTTTTCCTTCGCCTGCCCTTGACTCAGTGCAAAGGGGCTGAGGTGGATACCTGGCCAGGCTGCTGGGGAGCCTGGCTCTCCCCTGTCATGCTGGCTAGAGACCCTTCCTTCCTGAGCCAAGTTGGAAAAAGTCCCTTAGCTGTTTTGGGGAAGGGGAAGAGCCCCTCCCTTTGATCACCTGTATTAGATGCTTTACTTGGTCCCATCCTTCCGCCTATAACAGGATTCTCTGTGGGACAGCCGGAGATGGCCCCCCAAAGTGAGCCTGGGGAAGGGTCCCATAATAACCAGGAGCGGATGTCCCCTTCCAGGGAAGACAGCATGCTGGGCACGTGCTCTGGTAAGTCGGTGGGGCCCATGAGCAGTGGCTCGGGGTGGGATCTACCTCTTCCTTCCTCATCAAGTATTTGGTGAGCACCTATTAAGTGCCAGGGTGCTATCCTCCATATTTGGAATACCTCAGTGACCAAACAGACAAAGTCTTCCAAGAGCTTAATCTTAGTGAGGGCAGAAAGTCAGCAAACAACAAATATAAAAACAAATGTACTTATAAACTGTGTCAGAAGGGGATATGTGCTATAGGGAGGGCCAGGGATAAGGCAGGGTGAGGAGGCCTGCATGATTAAATCGTGTGACAGTGAGAGTAGGCCCCACTGGGAAGGTAAGATTTGAGCAAGATTTCGAAGAGGTGAGGAAGGTGGCCAAGGAGCTCCCATGTCTGGCTTCTTGACATTCTGATCTTGCGCAATGACATGCCTGGAACTTGGGTCCCTCTGGTGGCTGGGAGGTCTGCAGCCCCCTCCTAGGAGTCTCATGCAAGTCCCAGGGCAGGGACCTTTCCTTGCTTCCACTGCCTCCCACACATATTCCAGAAGCTCCTCGTGGCTCTTGCAACCCCACAGCCTTAGCTTGCAGCTGCTCCTGCTTGAAGGAGCCTGAGGCTGCCCAGGGGCAGCTGGGAATTCAGTCCCTGCAGGTATGATGTGGGACACAATCCTGCCAGCGGGGCTGGGACTGGGGTTGCAAAAGCCCCTGCTTGATGGCACCAGTGGGGACCTCTGTCCGTCTGGGATGTCTTTGGAGTCCTTGAGGTAGCCTGTTCTCTGCCAGGGCACGAGGCTCCCAGACCAGAGGAAGGCGCCCACACTGAAGAAGCTCAAGCCCCCTGCAGAGGAGGCCAGGCGTGCGTGCCACAGAAGGCTGAGCCCGTGGGCTCCTGCCCAGGTAAGTCCGCCCATCTCTCCAGCCCACCGGGGGCCCAGGCAGAGGGGACAGGGGCCTTGTCAACTCCCGGCTGCTATCTGATTAGGCAGCCCCTTCAGGCCCTTCCAACCTAAGATGAATCAGTCCCTGGCACCTTTCTGAGGTAGAGCTTCAGCCCCCAGAGGGAACTCCACATCACAGATGACAGGACTCAGAGAGGCTGGTCACCCAGAGAAACCCACCCTCACCTCAACGTCCTCTAGAAGTCTGAATTTCTCCTCCTACCGCCCCTGTCTATGTGTGTACTTGTTGACCACGTGAATTACCCTTCCCATGAAGACCTACCTTTTCATTGCCTCCCCCCTCAGACAAGCTCCCTCCCCCAAATCTCCACTGGCCTCGGTGGTCCCCAAAGTCTCCAAATCTGCGGTACTGGACTCATCTCCCCCACACCCAGGTTGATCCAACAGTTGATTTCTCCTCCACAATGCTGCCATCACTCCCTTGCACTCCCACCACACGAGCACCTTCTGCCTGACTGATGTCGCTTATTCCAGGGGCTTATTTAGGGCCTGCTAGGTCCAGGCTGCGTTAGGTAGAAGGGAACGACGAGGTTGCCCCTAGGCTGACACAGACCGGGTTTGAATCCTTCCTCCCCATTTCCTAGCCCAGTGACTTTAGATAGGCTCCTTCACCTCCAGGAGCTTGTTTGTTCACCTGTGAGCAAGGAGAAGAGTCACTTCATGGTTCCTGGGAAGCTTTGTGACAGTGGATGGACCATGTGTCATCTGTGGTTGGCACTCAATAAATGGTGGCAATCCTCGTTTGTATTAGACACATACAGAAATGGAACACAAGACATCTGCCTTTCAGGAGCTAAAATCTAGCTGAGATGACACTAATATGAACTAGAATAAGGAATTAAAAGAACAAATAACAATAAAGCCACATTGCACGGCAGCGTAACGGTGTTAACAGTAAGTGCTCTAGGTAGGTAAGAGAGCCTCATGCATTGGATTTGTCAAAGATTTTGGTGATCTGTGCTACATTTTGAGGGAGGTGTAGACATCAGCTCTGATGGTGGGGTGGAGGATGAGAAAACATTCTAGGCTGAGAAGAGACTTTAATACAGAAACGTCGACGTGTGGTTGGGGTTAGAGCAGACCAGCTTGGCTGCGGAGGAGCATTTATGCCTGGACGTAGTAAGACAGTTGGACTAGGTTGGCATGAACCTCAGATGCAGCTCGAACTTACTTTATCCTGTAAATAATAGGGAGCTGTTGATGGTTCTTGAGTAGAAGAGTGGCATAATGAAAACGAAAGCATTGTCACAATAGGATAAATAGTTGTTTGGAACTGATGGATCGGTGAAAGAAACTGGGAGTAAATCTAACTGTGGCAGCCTGTGTGCGCATGTCCAGTAGTGCTCAGGCTATTACAGACTTCCAGAGCCAGACAGGACTCAGCTCATCTGGTTCAGTGGTTCTTAAACAAGAATGACTTTGGGAGCTTTAAAGAAAGAGAACAGATTCATGCACCCTGCTCCCATAGATGCATTTGGTAAAAGTCTCCAGGAGATTCTGATGTGGCACCATGTTTAGGAATCATGAACTAACACAACCCTTATACCCAAGCAAACTAACACAGTGAGCTCAGAGCGGTAACAGAGGTAAGTTAACCAAGGTCACACTACTGGCTAGTGGCAGAGGAGAACCCAAGTGGATGCTCCCAGTCTGGGCCCTGAGCTCCTTTCTCTTGGCTGGACCACTGCAGTGCCCAAGAGAGGCAAAGGGCCAGTGGGACCCACCTCAAACCTGCTCCCCCAGAGGGTGCTCCCCGCTTCTCCAGAGGTTGGCACCGTTCACTGGTTCCCCAATTCCTGTAAACTCCATCCTCCTCTTCCTAAACTGGGATTTCCCACCTGGCTCCAGAGGCAAGAATGAAGGGAGTTAGGGGCAGGGGGAGCCTTGGAGAGGCAACTCCGTGGCCACTAGAAGGGAGTTAGAGCTGCTCAGCTGATGGGAGACTGTGGTTCCAGAAAGGGCTGGAAGCTCTGGGGCAGCTAACTACGTGAGCAGATGAACCCAGAGTGAAGCCTGAGGATTGAACTTTGAGCAGCGTTTATATTCAGGGGGCACAAAAGTCCCCCGTGCCTTCTGCAGAGGCAGGGAAAACACTCATCAGCCTCGCGGGAGCCTAGGAGAAAGCCCCCACCCAGGAGGAACTGGGGGCTCTCTCACCAGCTTCCTGGGCTGCAAGGAACCCAGGAGGAGGACTGAACGGTGACCTTCGGATTTGGTCATTCCCGGGAAACTTCCAGTAGAATGGCGAGAACAAGAGCCAGACTGCGGGGCTCCAGAAGCGGTGCTCCTGTTGGCAAATAAACGTGGCCTAAGTAAAAGTGGGGCTTAATTGGCTCGCCTGCTTTTGACTTTTCAGGCGATGAGTGGATGATACGGAAGGTGAAGGTGGAGGAGGAGGATCAGGAGGCAGAAGAGGAGGGCGAATGGCCCCAGCATCTACCATTACTCCCCGGCCCTTTTCCCGCGCCGGACCTGGGGCCTCTGGCCGCCGCGTACAAGCTGGAGCCCGGGGCCCCGGGGGCACTGGACGGCCTCGCGCTGGCCGGCTGGGCCCCGAGCTCGGAGAAGCCCTACGGCTGCGGCGAGTGCGAGCGGCGGTTCCGGGACCAGCTGACTTTGCGGCTGCACCAGAGGCTGCACCGCGGCGAGGGCCCCTGCGCCTGCCCGGACTGCGGCCGCAGCTTCGCGCAGCGCGCGCACATGCTGCTGCACCTGCGCAGCCACCTGGGCGAGCGGCCGTTCCCCTGCTCCGAGTGTGACAAGCGCTTCAGCAAGAAGGCTCACCTGACCCGCCACCTGCGCACGCACACCGGCGAGCGGCCCTACCCGTGCGCCGAGTGCGGCAAGCGCTTCAGCCAGAAGATACACCTGGGCTCGCACCAGAAGACGCACACGGGCGAGCGGCCCTTCCCCTGCACCGAGTGCGAGAAGCGCTTTCGTAAAAAGACACACCTGATCCGCCACCAGCGCATCCACACCGGCGAGAGGCCCTACCAGTGCGCGCAGTGCTCACGCAGCTTCACGCACAAGCAGCACTTGGTGCGGCACCAAAGGGTGCACGAGGCGGCCGGCCGCGCCGCATCCTCTCCCGACGCGCCCGCTTCGCCGGGGTCCCCCGCCCCGTCCCCCACCCCGTCCCCTCCCGGGCCCAAGCCTTTCTCCTGCTCCGACTGCGGCCTGAGCTTCGGCTGGAAGAAGAACCTCGCCACGCACCAGCGTCTGCACCGCGGCGAGGGGCGCCCCTTTGGGTGCGACGAGTGCGCGCTGGGCACCACGGTGGACCCCGCCGCTGCCGAGCCCTTGGCCTGCGCGCCCGGAGACAGCCCGGCGACCCAGGGCGCTGCCGCCGGCGAGCGGCCCTCCTGCGCGGACTGCGGCCGCGGCTTAGCCCACGGGCAGCACCTGGCGCGACACCGGCGGGTGCACCCGGGCGAGCGGCCCTTCGCCTGCGCGCAGTGTGGCCGCCGCTTCGGCTCGAGGCCCAATCTGGTCGCCCACTCCAGAGCCCACAGCGGCGCCAGGCCTTTCGCCTGCGCGCAGTGCGGCCGCCGCTTCAGCCGCAAGTCGCACCTGGGCCGCCACCAGGCGGTGCACACGGGCAGTCGGCCCCACGCCTGCGCCGTCTGCGCCCGCAGCTTCAGCTCCAAAACCAACCTGGTGCGCCACCAGGCCATCCACACCGGCTCCCGCCCCTTCTCCTGCCCGCAGTGCGGCAAGAGCTTCAGCCGCAAGACCCACCTGGTGCGGCACCAGCGCATCCACGGCGAAACCGCCCACGCCGCCCACCCCGCCCCCGACGCCGACCTCTCGGCCCCAGCCTGGCCCGCTCCCACAGAGGTGGCAGCGCCCCCCGTCTTCTTCTGAGCCCTCTTCTCTCCAGGCCCCTTCCTTGGCTCGCTGGTTGTAGAGACCCATGCTGGGGATCTTCTGGGCGTTGAGCACGATGGCCTGCGCCCCGATGGCTGTTCTTCCCTCTTTATCTTCCTGGAGAGAAAAGTCCGGAAAGGATAACCAGCTTTGACATTCTGTGACAAAGACAATGCTAAGAGTGAACCCTTGCTGGGAACAGTTCAGACGTGAGTCTTGGAAGGAATCTCACCAAGAGACCCCATCAGAACGTTTGTTTCTTGGACCCTCCCAGCCCCACCCCCCACCCCCAAGGCCTGACTGGGTCAGGAGCCTTTCCAGGGGGAATGAAAGAATGGTTATGTGTGTACTTAAAGTGTCATTAAAATTAAAATCTGAAGGTTCTGGGGCTGTTACATGAGCACAGAGGGGGGAACACCTGACTCTTCTCATCCACTACCCCACCTGAGTCCTCCCCCAAAGGACCATCCCTTCCTATCGCGGGTGAGCTAAATTTAGCCAGGCGTTGGTAATGGGCTCTACCAAATGAAAATATAATAGAGCTAATTGCTAAGCCACTATCCTGCTCCCTGCTTCTAGCTCAGACATTTGATGGAATAAACATGAACATGCATTTCTCATAGCAGGTATTGAGGCTGAAACTGTAGGGAATACAGAGAGGGGCAGGGCGCCCTTTGGCCATTCCCATGGAGATGGCGTGCAACACCGTGGGTTCTGGAACTCTCCCGAGGAGATCTCGGAACAGCAGCCCCACCTGCCTCCCTGCCTGGCAGCATGAGGAAGGACATGAACAGCAGGTGAAGGTTGCTTTCCCAACACCATTTCCCCTAAGTTCTGTCTTTATGATGGATGTTTGATCCAGACGTCTCTGTAGCTGCGTGTGCCCAGCCGGCTGGCTGGCTGGCTGGCTGCCTGGCAGTGAAGGGGAGGGGAGGATGCTGGGGAACATGCTGGACTTGGAGAAGGCTCAGGTCTGACCTCTCCTGTGCCTCTCATAGGACTTGGAGCAGAGCATTCATTTTCTCGCAACTCAGCTATCTCATTACCATAGATTGTTGGTTGATGAGGGCTGAGACCGTTTCCAACTCCAGCATTACCATCACCAAAAACAACCCTAGCCAATATTTATTGGGTGCCTACTGCCTGCCAAGTACTACACTGGACACTGAGAAAGGATAGTAAGGGAGACAGACAGACTTGCAAGAAACGTCAGAAGTCCTCGGCGAAGGCGAGCCCAGAGGGCTTTGGGGGGGTGTGGTGAGGACATCCCAAATCTAGGAAAGGTCAAGGGAGGTTTGCAGGATGAGGACATCTCTACCGTGAGGCTTGAAGAATAAGCATGAGGAGCCAGGTGAAGGGGGAGATTGGAGAAGACGGTGCATGCAGAGGTCCAAAGTCCAGCACCGCTGGCTCATGGAGTGAGCATTGAATGAGAGGCCTGAGTAGCCCGAGAAAGAGGATGAGGATGCGCAGACCAGGAAAGCCTTCAGCACAGACCAGGGAGCTCAGACTTTATCCAGAGGCCGTGGGAAGCCATGGAAGGGTTTGGGCAGGGCAGGAATAGAATGATGTTGACACGGATGCATTTTAGAAAGCTGACTGGCTGCTTGCAGAGGATGGGTTGGCCGGAGGGGGCGAGGCGGGACACCTGTCCATGAGCAGTCCAGGTGACAGGTGGTGGGGACTGTGGACCGTGGCGGTGCCAGAGGAGATGGAGAGAAGTAAAAGACCGAAGAGACACTTACCAGGCACAGGATGAGTTGGTCAGTGTGGAGAGGGAGAAGGAGGTTGGCGATGTGGGGGTGATTTCTGCTTGACGACTGACTACCCAACAGCAGCATTCCCCTGAGACGGAAAACACAGGAGGAGGAGCAGTCTTGCCCTGGGGGAGCAGTCTTGGATCTGCTGAGCGGGTGGCAACAATGCGTGCCCAGCAGGAAGCAGGCCATGTGGGTGCAGAGCTCCGGAGGGGGGTCTGGGCCGGAGAGAGGTCTGAGGCCCATCGACATGTTTGTCAAGCTATGGGGCAGTGGATGATCTGTGAGAAGCGAGTGCGGAGTGAGCAAAGAGGGGGCCTGGGACAGAACCCTCGGGACACTCCTGTTCAGGGGATGGCGTGCAGAGAAGTCTGGAAAGATTGGGGGCGTGTGGTGCCAGAGAGTGGAAAGGGAAACCCGGAGATGCACAGCGGGGCTGAAGAAAGGCAGTGTTTCTGGATAGAGGAGGAAGTCCGCAGCTGAAGGGTGTCGAGAGACCACGTAATAAGAACTTCTGAATCCTCTGGATTGTGCAGCAAGGAGATCATTGGCAGCCTTGCTGAGACCTGCTTCTGGGGCAGTGGGGACAGAATTCAGGTTGCAACGGTGAATCACAAATGCATAGTCCCCTAGAAGGTAGAAGAAAATGAGACCAAGGTGCCGGTGGATGACTGAGGTGGCTCAGGAGGCCCCTTTGACCGTGAGGCAAAGGAAGGAGGACGCGTGGGTCTGAATGCAGGGAGTTTAACTTTTGCGGCCAAGAATGAGTAGGTGATTCCAGGTGACTGTGGCCCTGAGGCCATAAGTAGGAGCCACTGAGTTTGGCCCTAGCAGCATTTTCAATACTTGGAAATTTCATTTGAAACTCTGGAATTCCAGCTTCTCTTGGGAAAAGTTGAAAGACGCAGCGACTAGTGGTTGGAGCTGAGAGGAAGTTGGCCTCTTCAGACGTAGGGGAGGAGGCGCAGTGTGTTGGGCCCTCGGCCGCCCTTCGGCTGTGCTCTCTGGAGTTGCCTCCCAGGCCTCCCAGGCACTGTACTTGTGATTCCGCTAAAAAAAGTAATCTCGCAGACTCTGAAAATCAAACACATGAAAGCAACATTTATGTTGGTTATACCAATGTTTATATTTCTCTAAACATTCTGGAATTCTTGTGTAAGAACAACTTTTAGGGGCGCCTGGGTGGCTCAGTCGGTTCAAGTATCTGACTCTTGATTTCAGCTCAGGTCATGATCTCAGGGTCCTGAGATTGAGCCCCCCGATGGGCTCCATGCTGGGTGTGGAGCCTGCTTAAGATTCTTTTGCTCCTGGGGCGCGTGGGTGGCTCAGTTGAGCGTCTGACTCTTGGTTTTGGCTCAGGTCATGATCTCAGGGGTCGTGAGATCCTCCTCTACACTCAGCAGGGAGTCTGCTTGGGATTTTCCTCCCTCTCCTCCCTCTCCTCCCTCTCCTTCTGCCCCACCCCCCGCCCTGTTCATGCAAGCATGCATGCTCTCTCTCTTTCTCAAGTAAATAAATAAATCTTTAAAAAAAACCTACAAGATTCTCTCGCTCCCTCTTCTTCTGCCCCTCCCCCCACGCTCGCACTCTCTCTTAAAAAAAAAAGAACAGCTTTCAGATCCTGCAGCATATTTGGGGAGACCTACCATGTGCCAGACATTTACAGGACTTCCCATTCTCTTGAATCTTCTTGACAAGGTGTATCTTTGAATCCTTGGAGTTTGTTGGCAAATAGTCAAGGCATTTAGTGTCGAGCCTGGTGGTCATCAAAACAGGAGATGATGCTAAAAAATGCAATGTGTCTGCAAGGGAAGACTGGGATCCCTGAGGGCTGCTTCCAGGGAGGAGTGCAGAGTGGACCAGTGGTGGTCTCACGGACAATATATACCCCCCACGCCGCCCTCCGTGGGAGCCAGCCCAGGTATGACCATCTTGGGAAAGCATCAACATTTTTATCTTAGAACCACATCCCAGCATGTGAAAATGCTCTGAGAAGTAAAGCACAAATGTACTATTTCTATATAGGAGACAAACCGTTTTATTAACTCATTAAAATTTATTTATTTCTCCCCGATCGTGTTCCAAACAAAGATTGACGGTAGCCACTGGGTGGCGAGTACCCGGTCTTCCCCCGCCCGTCTGTACCAGGCACAGAGAAACATGGAGGTGTTTAACCACACCACATGGCCGTCAGGAGCTTACGTTGGACGTGAGAGATGAATGTCAAGGAAATGCCACATAAGCATTTCTGTGGCTCTAAAGACCAGAGAGATCAGAGCAGGAGATGAGGGCCTGAACACAGAGCTGGGCAGATGGGGTCCGGCTCCCAGGCAAGGAGGGAGGGAGAGGACAGCTCCATCCCCACCTTCTCCCCACAAACCTCTCTCCCGCGCCCCTCGAAGCCCCCGTGGGGTCCTCCGATCCTGCTCTCTCACAGCCGGTGACCCTCCCCCTTCTCGCCTAACTGAGATTCCCAAACTTTTCTTTTAACGTGGTAAAATCTACATTACATGAAATCGACCATTTTAACCATTTTGAAGTATACACTTCACTGGCACTAAGTACATTCACAATGTTATGTAAACATCACTGCTATGTTTACAGGACCTTTTCATCCCGAACAGAAACTCCGTCCCATTGTGTTTTATGTGATGGCACATGTCAATAAGGTGGCCCTTGGGGTCAGGGAGAAGGCAATACAGGCCTGCGGTGTTAGTGGGGGGTTGGGGGGGCTGCCCTACCTACTGTCCTGGTAGCTGGGAGAAGGAGCTTCACATCCCTGTAGCTGCCAACAGGTTAGAAAACTCTCCTCCACCCCACAGATCTGAG
Source organism: Neomonachus schauinslandi (assembly GCF_002201575.2). Lineage (NCBI taxonomy): Eukaryota > Metazoa > Chordata > Mammalia > Carnivora > Phocidae > Neomonachus > Neomonachus schauinslandi. The sequence continues at coordinate 99,114,841 of NC_058414.1, read as the reverse complement.
TTCTTGCATGTGAGGGAGATGGGGTCCAAATTCACTTACCACCGAAGGGGTGGATATCCAGCAGGGTTCCCTGAATTGTAATAGTTCACAGTTATGACAAACACCGTAGAGGCCTGAACCCCACCAGGCGTCCACCTAGCCTTTCCTCGTGGCCTAGACTTTATTAGAGTCCTCTGTAATGTATCCCAGCTCCACTCCATCTCAAATGGATGGGCTGGGGACCACTATCTTATCGCTATCATTTTCCAGGATTTCTGGTGGCCATCACCACTCACGTGATCTGTACACATAAGAGCAAGGGACTCAGTCCTGATTGACAAACTCGTCCCCCTCCTCTAGGTCTTTTCCTGGGCTCCCACCTTCCTCCTATCCCAATCTCCTAACCTCCAGCTGATCTAACTGGGAGATCTTAGATGGAATGCAGCCCCAGAGCCATTCTGGTGATGACCATCGTGCTGGAGGAGGCAGAGAAGGACGAAGAACCGTGTTGGCCTCCCGCATCCGAGCACAGGGGTGAACAGAAGACGGTGCTTCTTACCTGCCTGGGACTTCAGGACCATCCCCAGCGGCTCCACCACTACTTCTAGCATGAACACCAATGAGCAGGGGCACCCAGCGCCCCCACGCACTCCATTCCTATGCTCTTGCTGCTTTTCATCTTGAGCAGGAGGGGAGAGGGTCAGTGAAGGAGCCAGCCCGGTGCGCTGCCGATAAACACATGGCCAGTGTACTTTGTATCGGAAGATATTCAGATGCTCAGACTGTTCCTGTTGTCCTTCAAGGTGACATCATGCTTGGGAAATTAAGTTAGTGATAAAGAGGGTGTTTGGCAGCAGTGAAATGAGCAAAATGTAGTGGGTAAATGTATGAGATACTAAATCCAGGCTTCAGTGAAGTCTGCCTAGTCCATGTTAGTAAGACAAAGAAACTTCCGTGCAGCCTGACCTCCCATTTCTTCCCCTTCTCCATCGGTAGGGCTGGACAAGGAGACCCGCTGGTCAGAGGGACCTGCCGGACATCCCTATGAATCTCAACTCAGAAAGACTCCATACGTCCCCCAGGCTTGGTCAACTCAGCAGGCAGGAACACTCTGGCGTTTGAATCCTCCACCCATTAAGATTGGCTGAGCTTTAATGTCTACCCAGCCTTGTGCAAACACTGAAGAGAATTCGATGAAAGATTTTGCCCTCGTGGCATTTAGAGTCCAGAGAGAAGCCGCGGGTTGCTCTGGGACCCAGCATTCCGGCTGCTCCAGGAGACCCTGAAGAAATAAAAGCCAAAGTCCTGACTCACAAACCTAAGCCTTAGGGAGAGAAGGCTTGAGCTTCACGAAACACCCAGCCTCTCACATATGGTGGTATGGCCCAGCGATGGGCACAGGAGGGGTCCAGACAAGGGGAGGGCGCGGGCCGGAGCAGTCAGGGCCGGCTTGGTAAGTAGGAGGGTCCTCAGTGAATCTTGAAGGATGCCAGGACCGGGGCAGACAGAGAGGAGGTGGGAGAATCCAGAACAATCCAAGATGGCGGGTAATTAAGTGCTGAGCTGTGCAGTCAGGCACGGTGCCCCCGGAGGTCAGGTATTTTGGGGTTGTCTAGCTCAGCATCAGTGCACAGCAAACCCACCTCCCCGGTTCCTCTGCTGGTGGGACATCGGATAATCGGGACTCCTTTCTTCCACAGCACTTCACAGAGCTGCCTGCCGCACCACACCTCCCTGTGTCGGCTGCTCTGAGGCAGCTACTGAGGGACGGGGCAGGTGGTAGGAGAGGGGTTTGCCATTACCACCACCAGTAATAATAGTAGCTAATATTTAACCTAATACTTGCTGTGTGCCAGGTCCCAACCTGAGTTCTTCGTGTGTGTGTGTGTCTGTGTGTGTGTGTGTGTGTGTGTGTAAACGCAGCCCAATCTTCGCAATAACTACCATTATTATCCCCACTTTATAGATGAGGAAACTGAGGCACAGAGCAATTAAGTCATTGGAACAAGCTCATTCATCCATTCATTCAACAAACATGAATGGGGTACCTGCTACGTGCCTGGAACTGTGAGATGCTGGGAATAACAGTCATAAACTAACATATCTTGAACACTTACTTTGTGCTAAGTACTCCACAAATCAAGGGTTTTGCAGGGGCTGCTCTCTTTTCCTCACTACCGCCCTATGAGTGGGCATCATTGTCCTTGGTTAGTTTTTCTGGGGAGGTAAAAGAGGCTCAGAGAGTTTAAGTCACCTGTCCACAATCACACAGCAGTACATGATGAAAGCAATGCAGTGGTTTGGTTCTAGAGCCTGTCCTTTTTAAAAAAAAAAAAAGATTGTTTTGAGTTGTAGCAAAATACACATAGCCTGAACACGTACCATCTTAACCCTTTTTAAGGGTATGGTTCAGTGGCACTCAGTGTGTTCACATCGTTGAGCGACTGTCACGACCATCCACCTCCTGAACTCTTCTCATCTTGTGTGATGGTTCTTTTTTTTTTTTTAAAGATTTTATTTATTTATTTGAGAGAGAGAGAATGAGAGACAGAGAGCATGAGAGGGAGGAGGGTCAGAGGGAGAAGCAGACTCCCCGCCGAGCAGGGAGCCCGATGCGGGACTCGATCCCGGGACTCCAGGATCATGACCTGAGCCGAAGGCAGTCGCTTAACCAACTGAGCCACCCAGGCGCCCTGTGATGGTTCATTTTATGCGCCAACTTGGCTGGGCCATGGTGCCCATCTATTAGGCCAAATATTATTCTGGATGTTTCTCGGAGGGTGTTTTGGGATGAGATTAACATTTCAATAGGTGGACTTTGAGTAAAGTTGCTTGCCCTTCATAATGTGGGTGGGCTTCACCCAACCAGCTTCAGACATGAGTAGAACCAAGACTGACCTTCTCTGGGTAACAAGCCTTCAGCCCGCAGAGGCCTTCAGCCATGATCTGCGGTACAGGCTCTTCCTTGGGTCTCCAGCCTGCTGGCTTCCCCTGCAGAGTCTGACTGGCCAGTCTCCATAATCACGTAAGCCAATTCCTTATAACAAATCTTTCTCTCTCTCTCTAAACACATCCTATGAGTTCTGTTTCTCTACAGAACTCTGACCGATACATCTTGCAAAACTGAAATCCTGTACCTATTAAACAACAGCTCCCAGTCACTCCCCACCCCCTAGTCCCTGGCGACCACCATGCTACTGTCTGTCTCTATGAATTTGACCACTCTAAGTCCCTCAGAGAAGTAGACTCACACAATATTAGTTTTTTGTGACTGGCTTATTTCGTAACTCAGCATAATGTTCTTGAGGTTCATTCATGTTGTCTCATGTGGCAGCATTTTCTTCCTTCTTTGAGGCTGAATAATATTCCATTGTAGGTACACATCACATTTGGTTTATCAATTCATCCATCAAGGGATGCTTGGGTTGCTTCTACGTCTTGGCTATTGTGAATAATACCACTAACAACATAGATGTGCAAATATCTCTTTGTGTCCTTGTTTTCAATTCTTTTGGGTATACACCCAGGAGTGGAATTGCTAAACCATGGGGCAGTTCTATTTTTAATTTTTTGAGGAACCACCACATGGCTTTCCACAGCAGCTGCCCCATTTTGCATCCCCCTCAACAGGGCACAACAGTTCCAATTTCTTCACATCTTAGCCAACACTTGGCTGTTTTCTGGTCTTTGATAGTAGCCATTCTAATGAGTGTAAGTTGATCTCTCATTGTGGTTTTGATTTGCATTTTCCTAGAGCCTCTACTTTTGTACACCAGACTCTGTTACTTCCTTTCAGAGAGGATGCTCACCTTCCTGGTCTTCAAGGAGCTCAAGTGGGTGGACCCAGTGGGTCAATGTATAAGGGAAGTTATGTGAATGGTCCTGGGATGAAGGGTAGGAAGCAATGAATTAGACCTGGAGGGTCGGGAGGTCCTCTCTGAGGAGGTGAGGTAACTTGCTGAGACCATGTCCCTTGGACTAGGCTCTCGGCCATGTGGTCACATTGTCCCACTGCATTAGTGCATGTCTGTCTCCTGGAAGAGAAAAGGGCTCCTGCCCCAGTGGCCCAAGACAGGAAGCCACATTTCCGGGTGGCACAGACCTGAGAAAAAACACGAAGCTGCTGAATGTGGGCTTGAGCATCTGTTACAAGATGCTCTCCTTCCGGGAGCGATTGTGAGTTATGGAGTCACGCTGAGTGGTGAGAAGGAGGTCTGTGTGGAAGGGCGGCCGTCAGCTGTGACCTTTAGTAGTGAGGAATTGTCACAGGATGAAGCTTAGTCTCCATAGTAAACACGTATTGTAACATCCTGAGCAGAGGCAGTGGGAAGAGGGGCTGGTGTCCAGCAAGTGAATCGCAGAGGGGATGAGACAGGGTGGAGAGAGGCTCTGAGGAACACAAGGACCTCAGGATGTGTTCATGGAGCAGGTGGGTAGGAATCGGGGACAAGAGCCGACGCTACGTATCACAAATTTAGTGACGCTGCCCAGCTTGGGCCCATCGCCGGGCCCCAGGATTGAGAACCGCCTGCACGTTGCCTGCCTAGCCTGCCTGCTCTGCTTGCTCCCCCGGCACGCATGCACGCGCGCGCGCACACACACGCACACACACACACCGGAGTCGGCTACAGGGCTCCTTCACCGAAGGCACTGGATTACTTCCCAGGGCTGCTGTAACAAAGTCCCACAAACTGGGAAACTGAGAAATGTATTCTCTCACAGTTCTGGATGGTAGGAGTCCAAAATCAGCCACATGCCCCACTGAAGTTTCTGGGGGAGGATGCGTTCCAGGCCTCTCTCCCAGCTTCTGGCGTTACTGGCAATCCTTACCGGCCGTTCCCTGCCTTTGCGAAAATGAATCAGGTAACCTTATCCAAGATGGAGTCTGAAAGCCATGAAGCGATGGCCCTCACGCCCTACCACCTGCGGTAGCTCACAGAGTACAGCCGGAAGAAGGAAGATTTCCTCTCTAACCCGCAACCACAGCTCCTCTCACCTGCAGCCAATGAGAGGTCACCCCTTCAATCTCCTGCAGCCAATGAGAGGTCACCCCTTTAATCTCCTGCAGCCAATGAGAGGTCAGCACTTCAATCTCCTGCAGCC
>NC_058414.1:99064318-99109749 GCF_002201575.2 Neomonachus schauinslandi | reverse complement strand
GCAGCCAATGAGAGGTCAGCACTTCAATCTCCTGCAGCCAATGAGAGATCACTACCTCAATCTCCTGCAGCCAATGAGAGGCTGACACCCACTCTGGACTCCCATTTTCTTGCAATGAACTTTTGTTCATAACACCCCATCTCAAATTCACCCTTTCCTCTATAAAAGGTCAGTGTCTTCCTTTGCCCTCCAGATTTGCCCATGGTTCCCCATTTTTGGTGTGTTCCAAGTTGCAATTCCTGTGCTAACTCCCAAATAAATTCATTTGCTGCTGCATGCTCTTTGTTGTTTAGCTTCTGAGGTTGACAACTTGTAGATGCCTCACTCCAATCTCTGCCTCTGTTCTCACGTGGTCTTCTCTGTGTGTGTGTCTGTTTCTGTGTCTCTTCTTAGAAGGATCCAGTCACATTGGATTAGCCCACCCTAACGGCCTTATTTGAACTTGATGACATCAGCAAAGACCCCATTTCCAAATAAGGTCACCTTCACAGGGACAGAGGGTTAGGCCTTCAACATGTCTCTTTAGGGGCCAGGGTTCAACCCAGAATATAGAGCTTCACTGCAATACCGAGCCACAGCTAGACGAGGAGAGATGGAAATTCAGGGTCCTGGCATTGGGCAGGGATGGGACAGGGACTGGACGGGGACGGGATGGGGAAGGGACCAGCTCAGCCCGTCAGGGGAGGGCTGCGGGCAGCATGGTTCTGATCGGATGCGGGCAGTAGCAGCCTGGGCTCTCCAGCGGCTTGCATTCCCCCGAGCTCTTGCACTTGCAATGCAATTGGCTGGACTTTTTTTTTTTAAGATTTATTTATTTATTTATTTATTTATTTATTTATTTATTTATTTGACAGAGAGAGACACAGCAAGAGAGGGAACACAAGCAGGGGGAGTGGGAGAGGGAGAAGCAGGCCTCCCGCCGAGCAGGGAGCCCGATGCGGGGCTCAATCCCAGGACCCTGGGACCATGACCTTAGCCGAAGGCAGACGCTTAACGACTGAGCCACCCAGGCATCCCTCTTGGAGATGCATCACAGCATTCAAAAAAGCTAAAAGGTAATAATTTTGCTTTGTGGTCCTTTATTGTACAATTGGTTTTTAAATGTGTATTTTCTTACTTCTCTAACAGTAAAATAGCTTTGACAACCATAAACAAACAAAAAAGCACAGCTGACTTTTAGGTGACTGTAGGAGCAACAGAGAACAGAGCAATCTCCCATCCAATATGACTGTTTTGTCTAGTGTTTCTATAAACCATGTGTGTGTGTGTGTGTGTGTGTATGCGTGTGAGCACCTGCCTGCGCTGGGGCTTATTTGTGAAGAGACAGAGCATGGAGGAACCACACGGGGGTGACGCTTCCCTTGAGGGGTGAGCGAGTTTGAAGGGGGGCTGGCGGGGATGGTTTGGAGGGATGGTAGAGCTGGGCGCGGTGCTCCCAGCCAGCATCCTGGGAGAGAGTGTGGGCAGACTGAAGTGGGCAGGACAGGGTGGGACAGTGAGGTCAGAGGACAGGTTGGTCTCCAATAGTGGAAATTCTGTCTGGCCCTGGTTACTCAAGACCCCTCCTTGGTGTTGAGGCAGAACCTGGCCTGTGGTCACAGCATGGCAGACGTTGTCTGGGAGGAAAGTGATTCCAAGGGCCTGGGAGGGAGACAACCCCCCGCCCAGGGTGGGAGAAACGACTCTTCACTCCCTATTGATCCTTGGAATTTCTTTAACCAGAGACAAGTCTTCTACTTCACAGTCGGAGGTGATCACTCTGTCGTAATTAGGTGACGTCCTGTCTTTTCCGGAGAGCTTTTGTTGCTGTGCTGTGGCCAGACAGAATCGAAAAGCAGCAACTGGGGAGAGGGGGCACTGGGGGTCTTCCAGAAAAGGCATTGCCGATAGGGAAAGCTTTTAGGAAACAGATTTTTCAACTACCCAACAGAGGCCAGAGCTTCAGGCCAGGCTTAGGTCAGCCTCAGGGCAGGGCATTCTTGGTCGACACCAGGACATGGATTTATGTCATGGGCTTACATAACGTCATTATGTAACATCATTAGGAGCACTGCAAATTGGATTCTCCTTCGGGCTCTCCAGAAGCCAGACCCTGGGCTCTCCTCCAGCCCAGGGAGGCAGTTCCTGCCTAGCTCAGAGCCCCCTTTCTCTCGCTGGGGTTTCTTTTCCCAAGGTTTCCATGGAGGGCTGTCAGGGGGCCCTCAGAGACCACCATTGTGCCATGGCTTCTTCCCAGAAAGGCTAAAGTTTTGGAGGATGAGGTTGACTCTCTCCGAGTAGGCTGGGCCATGGGATCTTTTCTTCCAGAACAATAGGTCTCACCGCCGTAGCACACTTGTACCTCCCGATGCACGTTCCCGCTGCCGCACTTGATCCTCACTGGCCGTCCACACAGGTCCAGGCTTGTGGGCCACCTGGGCTATCAGTATCTTTTCCTCTCAGGTCTGGTCTTCAGCTGCTCCTGCCTTGCAATTTATCCAACAACTGGCAGGCTGGTCTTCCTTTAACTTGGTATTTATATAACCGGTATATACACTTTCTTTTTTTATAATTTTTTTTAAAGATTTTATTTATTTATTTGAGACAGAGAGAATGAGAGACAGAGAGCACGAGAGGGAGGAGGGTCAGAGGGAGAAGCAGACTCCCTGCCGAGCAGGGAGCCCGATGCGGGACTCGATCCAGGGACTCCAGGATCATGACCTGAGCCGAAGGCAGTCGCTTAACCAACTGAGCCACCCAGGCGCCCCCGGTATATACACTTTCATTCATTTCCTATAACTTAAATGCATCTAGAGTCAGAATATCCGAACTCCGGAGTGGTTGGCGCATCATCTTATGTCCGCTCTGGATGCATCCGTCTCCTGCCACGGGTTGGGAGCTTCCCTGGTGCCCAGCCTGGCGCCCATCACCCAGCCAGCACTCAATACACACTTGTGGTTTTAATCCTAAGCCCTCTGCAGTTGGCCCCGACAAACCTTTGTAACTTATTCTCCAAACTTTCTGGATACAAACCCTCCCTTACCCCCCAACAGATCTTGCTCTTGTCTCCCGAGCATGCCCAGGCCTTTCCATCTCCCCTCCTCGCCTCCCTTGGTTTCCCCATCATGAAGTGCCCACCCACCCTGACTTCCTCTTTAAGCCCAGATGGAGGCCCCCTCTTCAGGGTGGCCTGTCCTGAGGGCCCAGCCACAGGGATCTCCTTTTCAAGTGTCTGGGACCTGCTGTTTGCCATTTTATCAGATATTATCTGCATGCGCTCATGTCCACACACCTCAATGTTACTACGGGCTTACTGTGACCTCGGCTCTTGGTGAATTCTCCGAAGTCCCCTTTGATGGGGAATTATCATCCTCATCCCACAGGTATGGAAGGTGAGGTTCGGAAGGGGTAAGCCATATGGGTATGAAGGCCTTGCTTTCCCCAGCCACCCAGGAGTAGCCCAGAGCAGGTGTCATGTCTATTCATCCCGATTCCTGGGACCCGGTGCCTTCCCATGACTGCAAGCTTGTTGAACGGGGTAGGGGAAGAGGAGAGCCTTCAGAAGGCCCCCTTTCTCAAAATCTCGGCCCTGCTAGGGAGCCTTAGGGCCTAGAGTCCACCTGTTCAGAGTTAAAGCTTTGGGCTAAGTTGCAGTAACAGCCAAAGCGCAAATCCTGGAGAATTAATCAATATTCAGCAACCTACTTTTTTCCCTTGGCTACCAGAATGCTGAAACTAAGGTTACTGCTCGGACGCACCGTCGGAGTTAGATGTCTGGTATGGTCCACATACATCAGGTCTCTCCCACTCTAAGAGCCTTACTGTCACATACCATCTTTATTGGGGTTCTTGGAGCCACTCGCCACGTGTGCTCCCAGATGAGAAGCCAGCCGCGCAGACCGAGACGAGCAGAGTGCCACAGTTGGGGAGGGTACAGAAAGGGAAAGCAAGAACACCGTGTCAGAGGGGGCTGGGAATCTTCTAGAGCAGACGTTCCTAACCGTCTGTATTGTCTAACCGAGCACTCTGTTAGTTGTTTAAAGCTCTCCTCAGAAAAGTGGCGTAGAAATAATAGTTTGCATATCAGTTCAGAGGGAACGTGGACACCCCTGCAAGCCCATCCATGGCCCTCAAGGTCCCTGAAGCGGGCTTAAGAACCTCTGGTCTCTGACCAGTTTTAACCCCTCATCCCGCACATGTGAGAACAAAGGCCTGGAGAAGGAGAGAGGCCCCTGCTGGGACTGAAGGGTTGGGGGAGGGAAGGAGAGATAGAATCTGAGGGTCTTCCCGGGCAAGCCCTGCTGCCAGATGTCTGGTTCTCCCTGTGACGCTGGGCCTGGGCTGCCCCTACCACAGGAGCAGCCTAAAGGCAATTTGGGAACCACTGTGGGGCCAGAGAAACACCCCCCGCTCTGCAACCGCCTTCCTGTTCGGCAGCCTGGGGGAGGTGGGGTATTCAAACCCACAACTCAGGGGGCCGAGAGCCTGGGACCAAATCCAGATTCATAATTAGCCAAAGGGTCCCCATCCCCACCCCCTGCTTTGCCTCCAAACCCAGACGGAAGCCCACCCACCTGGCGAGGCCTGGGGGCCGGAGTGCACCCCTGAGAGGCCTAGCTGGGTTGGACCCAGAAAGCCCAGTAGCACGCTCGCGAGCTGCCCCCGTCTGGGAGGAACAGCCTGATCAGGGGCTCTTCACTTCACAGCTGCCCACCATCCGGCTCCGCCGCTGAGCTTTGTTTCAGGAAGCAAACAAAGCAGCGAGGGCTCACCCTCGCCCCCACTTGTATTCCTGCTTGGGGTCAGGACGCAGGCTTCTCCTCGCCTCCTGGGGCCATGCGAGTCGTCTGAGCTTTCAGCAGCTCTGTGGGGTGATGCCTGGACAGCCTGAGCGGCCAGGGAAGCCGGCCAGAAACTCGAAGGATCCATTTTAAATCCGGTAGGTCCCTGGGCACCTGAGAATACCTGGGGGAAAAACACTGAGGACCTGCCCAGTATCACCATGGGGATCTGCCTTCTGCAAACGCAGCTGGTTCATTAAATGCGCTGGCCTGGGTAGTTGGTGAGCAAGAGGCAAGAAAAACACTATTTTTTTCTCCCCTCATCCTGGAACGCGTTCTGTCGGGCTCATCAGTCCACAGTACCGGATTTACACTGCGGTGCAACAAATCACTCCAGCACGGACCGGTGTGCTCACGGCTCTGCGGGTGAGCGCCCTGGGCTGCTCGCCCTGGGGTCCGCGCAGTTGCAGTCATCCTGTGGCTTTGGGGCTCGACAGGGCCCGGATGGTCTCAGTGGGCCCCATTCACCTGGGCCGTGTGCTCAGTGGCTCATGTGTCTGGGGGTTGGCGCTGCTTCCAGCTGGGCCCCTCCTGCTCCAGGAGGCTGCCCGGGGCTCCCTAACGTGGCGACTCTGTATTTCGAGAGGTGGGAGCAGAGTCTGTAAGGACTTGGCTCCAGAACGTGCACAATGTCACTTCTGGTGCATTCTCTCGATCAAATCGAGTCACAAGGCCAGCCCCGGTTCGAGAGGCAGGAAATCGGGAGACCGCGGCAGTCCCGTGGCAGAGCAGGGAGGGCTGCGGCCATCTTCGTGACAAGCCCCACTCCCGGCCGGGTAGCAGGTGCATCCCCCTAGCCTCATTTTCAGTCAGGTTTGACTGGCCGTGCCTCTGGTAGACGGGCGAAGAAAGAGCCCTAGGTCTGTCTCTCCACCTCGACCTTCCCTCCTCCTCCTCACTCTCCGTGCCTCAGTTGGCCCCCCAGGGGGATGGCGGGGTGCAGAGGAGGAAGAAAGGTCTCCTTAGGCTGGCAGTGCTGTCATCTGGTACAGTGGCCTCTGAGGGGCAGGAGGCTGCTAGAATCCTGACTTTTTCTCTCACAGGTGCTCGCTGGGCCCCTCCAAGTCGCTGGCTCCCCCAGGGGACACTGTCAGTCTGCACTGTTCCCCAGCAAGGGCAGTGCACCCTCGGGACAGCCACTTTCTGCCGGGGTGACTCACCAGACAGGTGGTTCTCTCCCCCCTGCTCCTCTGCATCTGTTCACTCTCTCTTCTCCACGGACCAGCTTTCCTGCCTCTTTATGCCCGTGGCATGGCGAAAGTGGCCTCCCACGGCTTCCATGTTTACCTGTTACCCTTATGGTCAAACGACTGACTGACCTCAGTTCCAAATTCCTGGAAGAGAACAGTGGCTAGGCCAAGGTCACGTTTACCCCTGCTCCGATCAGCTGTGACCGGGGGACGGCACCACATGGTCTTAATACGGGTGCTCAGTGCCTGCCACATGGGAAGCACGTAAGAAGTGAGAGATATTGTGGGCTATCTGCATTGCTTCTCCATACTCTTGCCTTTCCCGTACCTTCTGTAGACAACACACATTATCTGACGGTGTCTGTGGGTCAGAAGTCCAGGCACAGCCCAGCTGGGTCATCTGCTCAGGCTCCCCAGGGTCCAATCAGGGTGTCAGCCCAGCTGCTTTCTTATCCGAGGCTCAGCTGGGAGGAATCTGCTCTGGACTCACTCGGCCTGGCAGATGCATTTCCTGTGGCTGCAGGACTGGGGGCTGCGGCCGCCTGCTGGGTGTTCGTTGGAGGCCACCCCAGACCCGAGGTCGCCTGCAGTTCTTCTGAAGGTGGCTATGTTCATGTGGGCTTCCCAACACAGTGCTTACTTCATCGGACCAGCCAAGAGAGTGTCTGCTGGTAAGACGGAGACTCATCAAACCCCCTTACCCCGAGGCGCAGTCAGGTTTGAGAACCGCAGACGAATGATCCCTGAGACGATGTGGAACACCGAGTCCCACCTTTCACTGCACAGTGATTCCTGTTATCTGTCTAAAAGAGGGCGCCTGGGTGGCTCAGTCGGTTACATCTCGGCTCGTGATTTCAGGGTCCTGGGATGGAGCCCCACGTCGGGCTCTCTGCTCAGCGGGGAATCTGCTTCTCCCTCTTCCTCTGTGCTCTCTCTCTCTCAAATAAATAAAATCTTTTTAAAAATTTGTCTAAAACACCCCTTTTCCAGTTGCACAGCGGGCATGAGAGTGGGGGCGAGGGGTGGCCCCTCCCAAAGGATAACACCCACCACTCGCTGAGGGCTTGGCCTCGGGATTATCCTGTGATGGCAGGGGCGTCTCGGGGTGACGTGCGGCTGCTCCGACAGAGGAGGAAACCCGGACCCACAGAGGTCGGACAACTTGCCGGGGTAAGCAGGGACTGCAGGAGGTCTGCCCATCGCACCTCCCGACTCCAAACCTGCCTGGGTCTACACCCTGGCTCCACCGCGAACTAGTCCCCTCACCCTGTCTCCGTCTGCAAAATGGAGGAAGTGCAGGTACCAAAGCAGCCACCTGGTGGGCTGGCGGCCGCCTGTGAGAGCCCAAAGGGAGCCGGGCGAGAGCCTACCTGCGCTCTGCGGGCAGTTCCGGGAGCGCTCCCTTCTCCCATCTGGGGAGCGGCACGTGAGGCCTTGCTCGTGTTGTCCCCTCTTACAAATTTAAATTCCACCTCCTCTTAGTCAGCTTGGGCTGCCATACAGAACGCCGTGGACTGGGTGCTCAGACAGCTAGACATTTCTTTTTTTTTTTTTTTTTTGATGAGAACTCTTAGGATTTATTCTCTTAACAACTTTCATATATATCATATGGCAGTGGTAACTGAAGTTATCATGTGGTACATTTTTTTTTATTCTTATGTTAATCCCCATACATTACATCCTTAGTTTTAGATGAAGTGTTCCATGATTCATTGTTTGTGCATAACACCCAGTGCTCCATGCAGAACGTGCCCTCCTCAATACCCACCACCAGGCTGACCCATCCTCCCACCCCCCTCCCCTCTAGAACCCTGTTTGTTTTTCAGAGTCCATCGTCTCTCATGGTTCGTCTACCCCTCCGATTTCCCCCGCTTCATTCGCTAGACATTTCTTTCTCCCAGTTTGGGAGTCCGAGATCAAGGCGCCGGCTGGCTGGATTCCTGTGAGGCCTCGCTACCTGGCTCGCAGGCTCCCCGTGTTCTCACGGAGGGAGCAAGCTCTCTGGTGCCTCTTTTCTATAAGGGCACAAATCCCATCGGCCCAGGGCCCCACCCTCATGACCTCCTGTCACCCTAATTACTTATTTCAGATATAGTCCCACTGGGGGCTACGGCTTCCTTCAACATGTGAATGGGGTGGGGGCAGGGGGAAACACGGTTCAGCCCACAGCAGGCCTTTTTAGGCTTTCCCCAGCAGAATGTGAGACTTCTCCCTTTATTATTTATTATTTATTAATTTGGGTGGGGAGGGCAAAGGGAGAGAGAGAACATCCAGCAGACTCCCAGCTGAGCACTGAGCCCCTTGCGGGGCCCCATCTCATGACCCTGAGATCACGACCTGAGACCCCACCAAGAGTCAGATGCTCAACCGACTGAGCCCCCCAGGTGCCCCCAACTTCTCTCTTCAAACCTGGTTCCTCACCTTCCCAAAGGTGTCCGCCCTCGCAGACTACTCCCGTGAATAAACACTAGATTCCCTGACTTGAGTAAAAAGTGCTCAAAGGTGTTATTTGAGGCTCCCCTCCTGCCCGGAGGCTGGCTTGGGGCACAGAGGCCAGCCCACACGCCCAGCCCACCCCAACGTGACTGCACAAGGCTGCCTGACGGTGCCAAGTGGGGTCAGGAAAGAGTGCGCATCTTACGTGGTGTTGTGCGGCGTCTGGGTCAGTAGCCTGAGGGCCGGTAGCGAAGCCACCAGTATCTCCAGCGGTGGTCCACGGCCACCTCTGCTTTAAGGCCACCGCAGGGCCCACCGTGAGGGTTGCACCTGGTGGGGGGAGCCTCTCTCCCCAGCTGCACCCTTCTCCCCCTTCCTGGGGGCCGGGCCTTGGCTGAAGGCTCAGGACTCCTCACTGGCCCCTCTGCTTGGCTCTCCATGCCTTTCCCCAGGGCCAGGGAGGAGACTCAGTGTCCCATGTCGTGACGGGCTCCTCTGCCCTGTTCCCTCAGCCAGTAGGCAGAGGAGTGCTTTGCTTTGCAAGCTGGAAATCATCCTCCTTGGCAGATGCCTCTCCTCCCTCATGTCTTGCCCACACCTGGACAGCCCGACTGCCTATGACGTCGCTGAGGCTTGTGCGTTGGGTAGATGCGCCATGAAGGGTGAGAGCAGAGCAAACAGGAAGCTTGGCTGCAGGAACGGAGAGAAGAGGCAGAGTGGGCAGGCCAGGGGGGTTCTCTCTCTCTCCAAATATTTACAGATCTTAGGACAAAATTTCAACATTGTACACAGATCTTTGAGGCACACATTAATAATAAGGTATCTTCAAGGTACAAATCCATCTCCTAACACACCTGAAAGGTATATACAAAGTCTCAAAGAATCACCTCACCAATAGCCAATTAATTACACGTGACCCCTGAATAATGTGGGGGTTGAGGTCAAAAGTCCACCTATAACTTGACTCCCCCCAAACTTAACTTATAGCCTACTGCTGACCAGAAGCCTCACTGATAACATAAAGGCAATTAACATATATTCTGTATGTTATATTATTATTTACTGTATTCTTGCAATAAAGTCAGCAAGAGGAAAATGTTATTAAGGAAATCATAAGGAAGAGAAAATATATTTATATTATTGTACCATATTTATCGAAAACAACCCACATATAACTGGACCACACAGTTCAAACCCGTGTTGTTTGAGGGTCAACTATACAAAGGGAAGAGGTATCCTCACAGGGAAGAGATCTAGTGGATTTCATTGTAATCAAGCGATCACATTTATCATCATGGAACAGGTTGACAATATATACTTCCTGACATGAAACAATGGAAAGCACTCAATGTCACTGATGTCGTTGACTCACTCAAAATGTTGAACTTGAATCCAACCATGAGTAAACAATTAGGCAAATCCAGGTAATGGGATGTTGTGCAAGGCAAATTCTCTGACCTATTAAGAAATGTCAATGTCACAGAAGAAAAAAGAGTAAGGGAAGTTCTAGATTAAAAGAGACGAAAGAGACATATGGCAATCATATGCAATGCATGATTCTTAGTTGAATCATGGACAAAAAAATTGTAAAATCATTCAGGGGACAATTGAAAATTTCTGAATATAGACTATGCACTGTGCAGTGATCTTTTTTAAGGTTTATTTATTTTAGAGAAAGAGAGTGCACATGGGGGGAGGGGCAGAGGGAGGAGAGAGAAAATCTCAAGCAGACTCTACACTCTACACTCTACACGGAGCCTGACGTGGGGCTCAATCTCACGATCAGGACCTGAGCTGAAATCAAGAGTCAGATGCTTAACCAACTGAGCCACCCAGGTGTCCCTGTGCAGTGATGTTATTATATCAATGTTCAATCTTTTGCGGGGTGTTAGTAATAGTATGATTATATAGGAGATTTTTCCTCTTAAGATATATGATGAAATATTTTGTAGTGAAATACCCTGATGTCTGAAATATACCTACAAATGGTTCAGCAAAAAAGAAAAAAATATCTACATATATATGGAAAGAGAAAGGGAAAGAGAGAGACACAGAGACACAGAGAGAGACCCAGATAATGCAACTGTGGCTAAATATTAACATCTGGTGAATTCTGGATGAAGTGTATATGGATGTTCATTGTACCATTCTTTCACATTTTCTGCAGGGTTGAAATTAAAGGGAAAAACATCAATCCCACTCCATGATATATATTTGTAAAACTGACACAGCTAGCTACTGCTAATGTCAACGAAATTATGCGTTTAGAAACAATAGACTTTCCCTGTCCAGATCCCTAAAATGCACATATTCAGTGATCCTATTTCTGGAGATTTGAAAACAGGAAAAAAAGCCACGAGCACAAAGCTGTTCACTGCAAGGCAAACAGTAGAAAGATGTCTAAATAACTGATGGGCCTCAGTTGCCTGGAATATTGTTCAGCGATACAATTATAATGTGAAACGACAGGGTCACGTGGGAACGCTGAGGCTGCACTAACGGAAGGGGGCAGCAGAGAGCAGCCCCCAATAACAGGCGGAGTCAGGCCCCACTACCTCTGAGATTTGTGACTTAGGACAAGCTACTGAACTCAGTACCCATGAAGCTCAGTGCTTGAACCCGTAAAACGGAGATAACAAACTTTACCTTTTAAGATTGCTCTGAGGATTAAATACCTTGCAAGCCCTTAGCACCATTCCTGGACAGAGGGGAGTGCTTACGGAGTACGAGCCGTCACTGCTGTGACTATCCCTTCCCAGTGCAGGAATCTGCACCCAGTGGGTGGAGGCACCCACTTTGGACTTTGCTAATAAAGTGGACTTAGTCAAACAAAACGTGACCACCAAGGAAGGGTACTGAGGGCGGGGAGCAGCAAAGCACCTGAGCAGGCTGACTCAGCTTGCACAGGGAGTGGCGAGAAGCCCAGCCCGGCTCTGACAGAAGTCCCACTGACGTGGCCACTCACGGAAGGCTCTGGATGCCAGCCCACTGCCTAGGACTCGGCTCCGTGCCTTCTGGGAGGGGGGGGGTGTCACTGGAGGACCTGCCCCACACCGCCCCCCAGCAAGGCAGCTGCAGGAGCCGGAAACACACAGGATGGCCTCCTGTAGTCCTATGGTTCAGTGTTCTGTATATTCATCCATCAAGCCAATTTTATTAGTTGGCTTGTTCAAATCTGTATCTTTCCTGCTTTGTTCTATCAATTTCTGAAAAAGATGTGCTAAAAACTTCCAAACATGATTGTAAATATGGATGTTTTTCCTCCTAGTTCTTTGAATGTTGAGGCTAGGGATGCCTGGGTGGCTCAGTCGTTAAGCGTCTGCCTTCGGCTCAGGTCGTGATCCCGGGTCCCGGGATCGAGCCCCGCGTCGGGCTCCCTGCTCGGCGGGAGGCCTGCTTCTCCCTCTCCCGCTCCCCCTGCTTCTCCCTCTCCCGCTCCCCCTGCTTGTGTTCCCTCTCTCGCTGGGTCTCTCTCTGTCATATAAATAAAATCTTAAAACAAATAAAAATAAATGTTGACGCTAGTAGAGGGAAGACGAAATGACCAAAGAGACAAAATCCACAACACTGTCAATTAAAAAGAAAGCAGGAGGGGCGCCTGGGTGGCTCAGTCAGTTACGCATGATTGGATTTTGGCTCTGGTCATCATCCTGGGGTCACGGGACAGAGCCCCGGGTCGGGCTCTGTGCTCGGCGGGGAGTCTGCTTGTCCCTCTGCTCCTCCCTTGCTCGCTCGCTCTCAAATAAACAAGTAAAACCTTAAAAAAGATAAAAAGGCAGGAACGAAGGGAAAAAACCCAGAACAAGTGAGACAAACATAAGCATAAAATAAGACTGTATATTCAAATCTAAATCTATCATAATTACACACAAATGGATTAAGGGCTCTAAATAAAGAACAGAACTTGTCCAGCTGGATTAAAAAATAAAGTCCCACTGTAGGCTCTTTCCAGAAGCCACATCTGAAACAGAAAGACACACAAAAGTGGAGTCAAGTCAGTCTGCCAGTGTGTTAAGCTCCTCCGGGAGGGAGTGGTGACATCAGGGGATGCATCAGGCAGCAAACTGTGGTCCGTGCACCCCCCCACTCCCCTGGCAGCCCCCCTCCCACTGGACCCCTCCACCGGCCTGGAGGCTGTGGGGAGCCCGCTCAGACTGACAGGTTAAGCCCCTTCTCACTTTCCTGCTTTACAGGCTGGAAGGCAGAGGGCAGACTTCAAGGGCCCCTGAAATGAGCTCAGGGTGGGGGAGGTTTGTACCCTGGTCAGTCCGCAGCCATTCGCTGAAGATTCCGCACAATGGGGGCAGGCAGAGCTTCAGCCTTCTCTGCTCTCCCCCCGCCCCCCCCCCCCAGGCCCCTGGAATTCCTGAGTTCAAAAAGGCCCCTCTGTTCCTCTCACCAAAGACCACATTTCCTTGTGAAGTAGGTGAAGGAGATGCACACGGACTAAACTGCACACGGATTTTCCACCAAATGAGTGATTCTAGATTTCCCAGTTAACACCCATAAAAGCTTTTTGTGCTTGTGCGGCAGCGGACCTGTGAGGCGAACACGCAGATCAGGAAGCTTCTTACCATTCATTTTATTATTTGTTTTCCACATTCTTAAAAAAAAAAAAAAGATCTGAGCTTCCTATATGGTCGGATTGGATGTGGACCACCGAGACTGGGCTCGCCCCGAGCATCCTTGTCTGCAGCGCAGGTGAAGGCTGGAAGGAGGGTCACCCAGCGGGTGAGGGCCCGAGCCCGGCTGCCAAGCACCAACAGGGGTGCAGTGCTCCTGCAGGCTCTGCCAAGGACAGGCTCTGCAAATTCAAGGTCACCTCTGCCCTCTGAGCTCATTTGCTCCTTCACTCCTGCTGCACAGGGTCTGTGTGATGCCCGATATTCATGAAGTCCACCAAACAAAACCTTAAAATGCCATTCAAAGGTAGGTGTTGACCACCTCCATGACCGCTGCTGACTAGGGGGAGAAGGGACAGGAGGCCAGTGGGCAGGACCGAGGGAGGGCTGAGCAGGGGTGCCCAGAACCCTCCTCCTACTGACAGCACCCTCTGCCCCTCCCCCCAGCCCTGTCCTCCCCTCTCCACCGGCTCTGACACGTGCCCAGCCCTCGCTCACTGAAGCCCGAAAAGGAACTCACTCATCTTCCTGAGGTCTTTGAGTGGAAAGTCTAGAAGTTTTTTGTTCCTTATGCTCTTACCAAGTATGGCTACATGTGAAGACACTGCCTCTTTTAAACATCCAATGACATGATCTTCTAGACATTAGCTTCCGAGACAGTCCTCTTGGGACTCAGTCCTGAACACACGGCAACCAGCCCGCCAACCACCCCGCCGTGAGCAGCGGGCAGCCCAGCCCCTCCCCCTTCCCTCCGAGGGGCAGCCAGGAGCACAGGCCAGCCCTGCATGTGTCCCGGGATCTGCAGCGGGCACGACAGCCGCAAGCCTATAGCCCCTTTTGGGGCCCGAGCTGGCCTGGGCCTCAGCACTGGCACCTGGGTTCCCTGACTGCCGAGCTGACCATGCCAGCCCGGCCGGGCGGCCCCTCCCGGACAACGTGCACACAGTTCCTGAAGATTCTTCACATCCAGTAAGGACGAAAGTGGGAACATTAGGCTAGGGGAAAAGATCTGAGCCTGGGGAAGGACATGAGGCAGGTAAGCCACAGGCAGGACTCCCAATATACGACCGAGTGGGGTGGGGCCCAGAGCAGGTCCTTCTGGCCTGGAGACACCTTAGTCATGCCTCTCCTCCCAAGACGAACTCAAGAAGACCAACCCAGTCCCTTACACGTGTTATGGTTTGAAATCCATGTTGAAGTCCTAACTCCCAGTACCTAAGAACATGACCTTACTTGGAGACAGGGTTTTAAAGAGGTGATCAAGTCACAGTGAGGGCACTGGGGCGGGCCCAGTCCGACGCTGCCCCTACACAAAGGGGGAATCTGGATGCACGCGTTCGGGGAGAAAGCCATGTGGCCATGAAGATGACCAGTGAGAAGCCAGGAGGGAGCCCTGGAGCAGACTCTCCCTCACTGCGTCAGTAGGAACCCGCCTAGCCACCACCCTGACCCCAGACTCTGGCCTCCAGGCTGTGAGAGTGTGTGTTGTTCACGCCGCCCAGTCTGTGGTCTGTGGTCTGTGCTCACAGTATAACGTGTGGGGCTCTTCCAAGGACCCATCTGGGAATTCTGTTCCGCAGCTGATCTTCCCAGCCTTCCGGGACACTGCGGAGTTCTCTCGATGGTGCGGAGAGGCAGGCAGCTGAGCCGACTAGGTACTTGTCCTGCTAAGAGAACCAACGGCGGCCCTGGTCCGGCCCCGCGGGGCCCCTTCCTAGGAGCCGAGGGCCTTTCCCTCAGTCCCCCACTTCTCCTGTATACGGGCAAATCCAGCTTCAGCCGAGGGGCAGGGTTCTCTCCAAGTGAAACCCATGCCCCCGATTTACCAGGAAAGCAAGGGCCAAGCCCTCCTCAGTGTTGAGATCAGGAAGGGCAGATGCTAGGAAGCGGGTGCTCATGGTCCCTCTGCAGCTGCTGGAGTGCCCAGGCGAACGTGGTGCACACACGCGTGCGGGCACTCCAGTCACCTGCAAGCTAGGACAGTTCCAGGGGGAAGGACAGGACGGGGAAGCAGCATCTGAATGAACCTGAGCCAAGAAGACCAGAGGCGTGGCTGAGAAATGCACCCCAAACAGTGGCCTCCCTGAGCGAACAGCGTCCTGGAGTCAGGGGTGCTCAGGCCAAGGCGGAACTCCCAGCCCCTTCACGGCCCAGAAGTGGGGAAGTTTCGGCTGGAGCAGGGTAAGGGTGCAGGACAGCCCCTAGGAGAAGTGGCCAGGCTCGGGACAGCTTCAGCAGGACTGAGCTGATGAAGAAGGTGGTTAGGGGCCCCCCACCTCGGCGCGCTGTGTTCCCCACCCCACAGCTGCTCCTCAAGGGCTCTCTGGCCCCCCGCCATCAGGCTGTTTGGATCCTTGGGCTGGCTGCCAGCCCCAGGCGGCACCGTGGCTGCAAACTGCGGCTCTGCATCGACCCTGGCCGCAGAAGCCATCTGCGGGGGTAAAGCAGTAGGCACTGAAGGGGTGGGGGGACTCCGGTGACCCCCAGTGTGTCCAAGGGAAGGATGCACAGGCACCACGGCATGGCAGCTGCGTGCTGAGAGCGGCTGCTGGGAAGGGCTGGAGTTGGGCCCAGAAGGTTCTGCCGTGGGGGCATCTGGAGGCAGCTGAGATACCGGGCGGAACCTTCGGCAGGAGAGGCCTAAGACGTCACCAGCCCTGCCGCCTTCCGCCTGACCACGCAGGATCTTTGGTTTCGGCCTGGTGGGGCCCTTCTGTCTCCAGTAGGGGAGGTGTCTGTGAGCAGGGCCATTGGCCCAGCGAGGTCCCCGGGAGGGGGCCCACGGCCAGGAAGCCTGGCACTTTGGCCCAGGGCCCCGAGGGCGCCTCCCTAACCGATCCACCTGGGTCCTCATGGTGGCTACTTCCTGAGACAGGCCTGCCAGGGCCGCGGCAAGCCGATCCAGCTTCTCCGAGAGGGCGGCGCCAAGGCTGCGGAGCTCGGGCTGCACAGAGCTTCCGCAGGGGCACGGCTGGGGGGGCGCCTGCGGCAAAGCCGGACGGATGGCAGCTGCAGGGGGCGGCTCAGGCAGGCCTCTGGGAAGTGGCTTCCCAGGGGTCCCGGCTACAACCAAAGCAGGGACACAGGATGAGAGTTCACGGTCTGTCCGAACCTTTCTCTCCCACCAGGGGACCCCTTCAGCATCCTCCCCACCCACTAAGGCCTGGCTTTAGATGGGACAGAAGTGACTCAGGCTTGAGAATATGGATGCCAGTGTTCACGACATCAAAGGTGGCACATCTCTTGGCTGCTCCCCAAATTCATGGACAGGATAAGCCACGGGCTGGTCTCAAGCTTTCCTAGGACAGTGAGTGGCCTTCCCACCTTCTGGGAGAAGGACCACTTTCCAGAGCAAATGGCATCCCAGGCCACCTAACGCTGCCCTGCTGCATCAGTAGGCAGGGTCTGGAGAAAGCTCAGCAGACAGCGAGATGCCAAGGCTGTGGACGGCATCTGGGAGAGGGGCCCAAGAGGGCCAGAGCAGCGAGGGGCAGGGATGCTTCTAGTGATGCAGGGGCCTCATCAGCACATCCATCCTGACCTCTACCCTCCCTATTCTGAGGTCAGAGTCATAGGATCTTAGATCTTAAATTACTTTTTTAAAAAATCACCTAATCCTTCACCGTAAAGCCCCGTGGAACTCGCCTCCACGCCAGACAAACCTCACAAGAAAGCCCGGTTACCACCCCGGACTGGTGGGGCTGACCTGCTTTCCCCCAGTCCTCTGCACCCCAGCCCAGCTCTGCCCCCTCTTCAACACCTCCAGGTTCCAGACAGAAAGAAGTGACTTGTGGAGCACCGTGGGAACCCCCGATGGGCTAGAACGCTGCCTGGTCAGCTTCTTCAGGAAGGATCTAAGCTAAGGCCTGGCAACCTCTGGCCAGCTCGGTGCTCTCGTACAACGGCTGTGCCTGCAGAGCGGCAGAAAGGGCGAGCCAGCGACGGGGGCCCCAGCCAAGTGCTCGGGGGAGGGTCTCGGCACAGGCCCTATGGGGAGCCAGGAAACCCCAGCCCCACGCGCTCCCTCCGCGTGCCTCTGATAGGTACAGGAGGAGCTTGCTCAGGGTCGGGTGTGAGGGAGAACCCCGTCTCTCCGGATGCCCTTGGCCAGGTCGCTCAACACTACTGGGCCCGTTTCCTCATCTCTCTGGAAAGACTCCTCAAACCCCAGACTTTGAATCTGGGTGTTATCTACACTGGTAGGCTCGCCTCTAGAAAGTACTTTTATGAAAAAAACAGCTATTTCTGTGAGAAAACAATGAAATAGCAATCTGGAGTTCAAGGGGAGACCCTTCCCGCCTATGACCCTATGAAGGCTGATAGGTACAAGCCTCCCCCAGGCTTCCGGCCAGCCTGCCCCACGGGAAGGAGCTGAGAAGGGAAGGCAGGTGGGGGGCCACCGCAGGCACTTATCCCCTGCCCACCCCATGCCCACAGGGCTCCTGATGACTTGAGGGGACAGGGAAGCCCCATGTTCACCTGCAACACTTGGTCTTCCATTTCCAGACCCTGGACCCCTGGATTCTTCACTGACCCTGGGCTTCCAGGACAGGGGCCCAGGGGCTGATCCAAGAGGCTGGCAGGGCCCCGGACCAGGCCTCTTCTCTGCCTGAGGCGCAGGGCAGGGGTTCCCAGCTGCCCCTGCAGAAAGAGCACAGAGCACCTGGGGCACGGATACCCCTTCTGACATGCGGATATTTGGACATGGCCTAAAAAAATTGAACTTTCAAACAATGGTTAAATGGGATGCAAGACAGATACACTTGGCCTGTCAGGGAGCCCAACCCTGGCTAAATGGCCCGCTGGGGCATGTGTGAGGAGGGCAGACTGGATTCGTTCTGGAGTCCTCTACAGCCAGGGCTGAAGCCTCTGGCTCACCCACAAGGTGAAGGCCGGAGGAAGCAGATGGAGAGGACCATGGTCTGCAGGCCCCACCCTGGTGAGGGGGGCGCCCTATGGGCCATGGAAAACTGGCCCGTGCCCAGCCCGCTCTGCCGTGCCCCACGGGAGGAACACGGGTACGGCCCAGCCAGTGCAGGGGCCAAGGACTGAGTTGGGAGGGAGCTCCCTTCCCCAACTGCTCACCACACCCCTACCTCCTCCAGCACTGCCCAGGGGGCCTTGCCGGCCCGGGGTTTCTGAGTACACGTCTCTCCAGGGCAACTGGGACCTGCCCCCTGTCTTCTCTTCTGCTTTTCCTGCGGGGAGAGACGCTGGGTCAGGCCTGGACTGAGGAGCGAGGCTGCCTGGGGGGGGCAGGCATTTCTTGACAGGATGACCTGGAAGTTCTCAGAAGACATCCATCTTGGGTAAACATACCGTCGGCTGCCCGACACAGTGATGAGCAAACCCTCCAGACATGGAACCAGGCTGCCCTGCCTGAGCCATGAAAGCCCCTTACTGAGAAGGCCCAGTGTCACGGAGATTTAGGTAACTAGCCACTTGAGCGACCCCGCTCCCCCCTCCCTGTGCCCTAACTCCCACTCGGATGCTTTAAATTCCCCAGTGAAGAGTGAACCCGCCGAACCCGGACACCCCCCCGGAGCCAAGTAAAGGCAGAGTCCCGGGCGCGTGCATTACTCTTGCTGTACCTCTCTACTGGGGACCCCACGGCGTGCCCCGCAGGGTCTGGGGTCATAGATCCTGTCCCTCCGGGGTCCCTGATGGCTTTTGCTGACATGCGCCCTATGATTCTAAGAACCACAGGATTTACCCCAAGGAGGGGTCAATGTCCACGGGGCTCCCTACGAGTAACATGGGCTGGGAGAGCACCCCAGGCAACCCTCGCTGAGAGCATCACCTCTGATAGGCTGGGGACCAACACAACACTATATATGTGTACAGACGTTATTAGCGCATACAACGTGTACGTGTTCGAGAGAGAGAGCATGTATACGTATTAGGTTCATTGCCCGGCTTTCTAATTCAAGACACTTGTTGAACAATGCTGGGGCCCTGTGCCCTACCTTCTCTCTCAGACCCGGCTCAACCTGCAGGGAACTCAAGCATGACGAAAGCAGAGAACTTCGGGCAAGAGTCAGGCGAAGTGAGAATCCAGGCCCCCTCCCAGGAGTCCCCGGGCTCACCTGCACTGAGCCTGCAGTGGTCCGCGGGCTCTGCTCTCCCTGGGCCTTCACCAGGGCTGCTGCCAGTGGGGGCGCTGCCCGGGCGCGGGGACAGAGGGCCAGGAGCCTTGCAGCCAGGAAGACGGTCCCTCTCTGGCAACACAAAGCTGGTGTCAGGGCAGCGGCTGCACCCCGGGACGAGGGAGGGAATGGCCCCCTGGCCTCCTCTGTCCCCTGCAAGCTCACCCTGAGGGAGCAGCTGCCAGAGCTCGTCTCCTTCTGAGCTGCTGAAGCTGGAGCTGGGGCTGGGGCTGGGACTGGGGCTGGGGCCTGCCAAGCAGGCGAAGCGCAGGGGCCTCCCAGGCAAGATCCCCTTCAGAGAGTTCTCCAGACAGTGGAGTGGGGAGGGCTTCGTGGCTGCGCCTGCGCAAATGACAACAGAAGAACACCCCGTCCACCAGCCTGATGGCAGGCAGGAGGACCCTCTACCTTAGTACACAGGCACACAGAGCCTGTCCCCCTGCAGGTCTGCCAATGGCCCCACACAGGCTCTGGGAGACCCTACAGCTCCCACTCTGGCCAAGGAAGGTGGCGAGAAGCAAAGCCAGCGGGGAACTTTCCTGAAGTCTCAAGTCCCTGGTACCAGCCGCCAGCAGTCTGGCTCCAGACAGGCCCCGGGTGTTAGAGCCAGGCGGCCCCTACTTGCTTCACTCGGGACCAGCGGTCCAAGAGCAGAGACTCAGTCCTGTCCACAGGAAGTCCCCCAGAGCCAGTTCTCTTCTGCTGGGAATGTTTAGAAATACCACATTTATCCAAATAAGCCAGACCCTTCCAGCCCACTCCGGCAGGGCTAGGAAGGAACACTGCTGTAAGCACAAATGAGCAGTGGCAAGAGCAGAGGGAGATCCCCCCATCCCCGTTACCCACCCCCACTGTGACCCCAGGCAACTACTACAATAAAGGAAATAACCAGTCGTCTCCCAGAGAAACCCCAAGGCCGCTGAAAACCGTCCCCCACCCTTCCTTTCAGCGATCCATTTACGGTCTTCTTCCAGCACACCTCGGAGCACTGCAACCAGGAGTCTGGGGAACGCTCACCCGCCCCAGCACGCGTCCCATCCCATCCCGCAGCCCGAGGCGTGGGGCAGCCAGCACACTGCCCCAGCCGCCTGCCAGCCGGGTGCTGCACTGGGGTGGAGGGAGCAGAGGAGAGGGAAGCGGGGATCTAGTCCCTCGTCGAAGGTTTTATTGGGAGGGAAGACATGCCACGGAACACCAGGACAGATGTCAGCTCACCATCTTGGAGCCACCTCCACGGCCCCGGCCTGGTGGCCCCATGGTCTTTGAGCCCTCGCTGGTAGCAGATGGGGACGCTGCTGGAGGTGAGCGCCTGGGGGCTGGCCAGCCGGAAGCTCCTGGTGGGTGCTTCCCCCGGACTCTGTCCCAGATGAGCTGGCTCACAGGCCTCGCCTCTCAGTCCTGTTTCGATGAGAAGCCAAGAGGCCTGTCAGCCCTGTGGGGCACTGAGACAAGGAAGTCAATGGACAGAGCACAGCTTCTGCCACTGTTGGCTTCTTGGGCACGTGAGCTCCAGGTGTGGGACACACGCTAGGCCTACAGATGTTCCCGGGAGCCGCCCAAATCTTCCAGGACCTCTTTATCCCCAGACCCGGCCACCTGGAGTCCTGGGGGCCCCACAGCTCAGAGAATGTGCCGGACACCAAGGTACTCGAAGCCGACACAGAGGATTGAAATATACTGTGCTGCTAAGGCCCTGGCTCAGGCCTGGACTCGGAGCAGCAGACGGCGGGGCTCGCAATCCACCTGCTTGGCACGTCCCAGCCCCCCAGCCCCGGCTCCAGCCCTGGCCCCGATGCAGCCCTGGGTATCCTGCCCCGACTCCACCCACCACTCAGAGGCTGGTGGCACTGTTTGGCTTCCTGGCCTCACACAAGCTTCTGCCCAGGCCATTTCCACAGCGTCTTCTCCCCTCAGGGCTGGAGGTGGGCCTGCCAACTGCATGGGGGGACAGGGCCGGGGCTGGCCGTGTGAAAGTCGCCCTTCCCTGCTCTCTGACGCCGGGGCAGCCGTACTTTACCTTCCTTGTCTGCAGCCCAATTCTTGGGCTCCGCTCTCTGGGACCCCCTGTCCCCTGCTAAGGACCAGGACGAGGCTGACTGCGGCCTGAGCACAGGTATCTCTCTGAGACAGTTCTCCAGGCCCTGGAGCGGGGAGCTTCCCACTGGGCTTCCTGTGAAAACCCAACATTTGCAATCTTGGATGGTCAGAGCTCAGTCTCTGCAAAGCCTGGGAGCCTCGCCTCCACCCCTGTGGCCAGGGCAGCTGGGGCCACGGAGGAGGCTCAGAGGACCTGTCATGCCAGGCACCTGGTCCCCAACACGTGTCAGTCCCGACTCTGGGCAGGCCCACTTGGGCTGGCGCTGGAAGAAGCCAGCCTGTCTGAGCCATCTACACAGAACTGGCCAGTGGGCTGTGACAAGGGCGATCAGCCACAGGCATGACACCCTGCTCCACCCCTGGGAGGGAGGCCACCATGCTGCCTCGCCCGCAGACGGCCCTGAGGCTCCCTCCGCTAGGCAGAGGGAAACGCTAAAGGCGCCTTCACCTCCAGATATGATGTAGCAGGTTGAGAAGGCCAACACTAGTGTCGCAACTTGGGGAAGAAAGACAAGCCGCAAATACTGCATTTCTAGTGACAGAGCTGTGGAAGCAGCAGGAAGTAAAGGAGCCAAAAGTCCAAAAAGGAAAGGCCCTTCCTGCGTGAGCTGACATCGTGGCCATGCTCTTTCCGGAAGGCATTTGCTGACGCCAGGCCAGGCAGGGCACGAAGAGAGAGTATCAGAGCTTTGGGCTGCCGCGCGGGGCTGGAACAGCAAAGTTCAACTACAAGAACCCCAAATGCAGTTTCCCTGAGTCCTACAGCAACAGAGGGAGCTGGGGAGCTGGGCTGGAAGCTTCTAAAAGGCAGCACCAACTCTCCTGTGGTTTGGGTTCCTTAGAAAGCTAAGTGCACCCACAGAGGCCGCCCAAACAAGCCATGTGCTAACCCCTATGGCGGGATGGGGTGCTGCTAGGCTCCAAGAAACACGCGGACAAAATTCAGGAAGATGCCAGAGGTAGATGGTAAAACAAAAGGCAAGGTGGAAAGCTGCGTACAGAATGCTGCCGCCTGTGTGAGGGACCCAGCAGCTGGGCCGCGCAGAGAATGCCCTTGAAAGGTGAGAGAACGCACGTGGGGACTCAGGGGGGGGGGGGGCTGGGGGGGGGGGGGTGGAGGGAGACATCATCTCTCCTCCGCAACCTTTTATAGCTTTTGAACAAAACCCTGTGATTGCCTATTAAAAACTAAAACTTAAGAAGAAAAGTTGGCTGCACTGGGGGAGGAAAGGGCCCCCACAGCCTGGCAGGAATCCAGGCTGCCACGGGCACTGGGAGGCCCCAGAGCCCCACGGGCTCCAGCTAGCCGGGGGCAGAGTGCGGGGGCAGCTCTAGGCCTTCCGCAGACAAGAGGATACAAAGGCGAGCCAACGGGGGACCCAGTGTCCGTGGACAAGGCAGACCAAGAGCGCCTGGATGATTCAAGTGGGGACAAAGGTCAAGAGGGGACACTACAGAGTCCTGCAAAATTCCAAAGAGGTGTGACAGCTCACCGTGGCCGCCTCTGCACCGGGGGGGGGGGGGGGGGGGGGGGCGCGGCGGGTGCTTGGAGAGACATAGGTCACCAAAGACACTCCTTAAGGTGCTTTTACATGAACCTCGGGACATTTTTTCTTAAGTCAGAGGTCAGTTTGATATTATAGGCATTTCTTTGTGGCTGGGATAAGGAAAAAGTTGACACTAAAGGAGACCTCTTTTTATCTTGTAAGGGGTCTTAGCTGTTATCCTGCCCCTTCGGAGCTAAGTACCCCCCCACCCCCTGCTCCGCCCCACCGCCACCCTGCAACAAGTCCCGTGTCTGCTCCTGCCTCAACATCCCCAGCTCTGTTCCAGACAGTTCCATGGCAGCCTGCCCCGGCTGGGTCAGACATGACGGTGGGCAGGGGGCCTCTCATCCTTCCCCAGGACTGACCCCCAGCCTCAGGCCTGCCAGCTCACCTTTTCCAGGCGGATGCCCCTGGCTGCCCCCAGGGCTCTGGAAATCCAGGTCCCCATCGGTGCTGCTGGATGAGGAGAAGCTGGGAGGGGTGCTGTGGGAACCTGAGGGGAGGGCAGGGCTGCCTCTCACACAGCCCTGCAGACTCAGAGCCAGAAGAGGCCCCCCAGTCACCTCTGCAGGAAACAGCACAGCTGACATCATGAGAAAGCCACCGGACAAGAGGTCCCCTGGGCCCTGGGCTGGGGGTGGGCAACCAGGACACCTACCCTAAAGGATCTCCCACAAGAGTCTCCCCTTAGGTTAGGGGCTCAAGCACTGGTTAAAAAACCCACGTGAACCCAACTGTTGGTCTCATGGGGCTGGAAAGTAAGTAAGAGCCCTCAGAGGGGGCAGTGGGCAGGAAGAGTCAGGCTTCCACCACATTCGGGAACTCTTCAGGGGGAGGCATCAATAAGGGGGCTACAGAAGGGCCTGCACCTCCAGAGGCCCAGGATGAGGAGCGGGGCACCTAACTATGGGCTCAGCACCCCTGAGCCCAGGGCCCCGTCTACCTTCACTGTGTGATCTGCAGGGCTGCAGCTCGGGCCTCTGAGACCCGGGGTCTCCTGGCTGAGGGCTCTGGAATCCAGAGGTGGCCGGCGGCTGGGGAGGTAACGACCCACTCAGGGGAATGCCCTTCAGACAGGCCTCCAGGGCTTCCAGGGGTGAGCTCGAGGCACTGCCGGCTGGGACAGGGGAGATGGCCCTATCACCATCTCAGGCACGTTCCCCTGGCCCGGCCCTAGGCTGGCTGCCCCAACCTGCCTTCTGCAGGGGCGACAAGTCCTGCACCAGGCGTGGAGGCCTGCCAGGCAGGACACCCTGTGAGGGACTTTGATTCACTCTCTGTTCCTACAGCGCAATGACAAATCTGTACCCCAGCCCAGGGGTGGGGTGGAGAGACCCACATGTATGTAGTGACCAGCTTCCTGACAGGCAGGAAATCTCTGTAAACTAAAATCCTTACGATGGAAAGCTCCCAGGCCCTTGGATTAAGGAGGATGTAGGTGAAGAGAGGGGAGTCACTGCCTGAGAAGGACGGCCAGGGCCTCCCCCTGTGGGCTGGACCTGCTCCCTCCCCTGTGGGCTGGCAGAACCTTGTTGGTGGGGCTGAGAATCCCATTGGAGGACTTGAGAGATGCCCCCAGGCCTCACCTTGAGCTATGGGACCCCAGCTGGGCACTCGGGCCCCTCTGGTCTCTCCATCGCCCCCCTGGCTGCTGGCGGCAGAGGGGCTGTGGGTCCACTTGCGGAGCTGACAGGACACAGGCACGGGGGGGCTCTGGGCCCAGCCGTCCTCCATCTTCACCACAGAGAGCACGCTGCCAGCTCCTGGACCAGGCCCGGGAGGAGGGGTCTGCAGGGGTCTGGGCCCTGTGGGAAGCCCCCATGAGCCCGTTATAGGGTCAGGACAGGGCTCCCAAGACCCCTGGCCTCCACAGCAGTCTCTGGCTCCAAGGCGATCACTGCTCAAACACTAGCACATGGAGCAGCTCACACTCCCATCTTGCCCCAAGCCCTCTGGGGTGCTTCCAGAGGTTTCTACTGAGGGACGCCACATCAGGCTCCTCGGGGGGGCACCAAATCAGGGTCTTTCCTCCAAGGCCAGCAAGTCTGTGTCAATTCGACTTTCTCAGCAGTCTGAGAAGCTACTGAGTATTGGTGAGCTACAGTGTGTGGAAACACTACCCAAGCCCACATGAACATGATGCGAGCACCCAATTCAAAATTATGCCCCAGGTGTCCACGGGCCATCTTCTGTTCTCGGGCCTCCCCCTCCCTACGCTCCATTCCTCCCTTCTGGAACTTTCAGCCTTACTCTAACAGCCAACCTGGATAGTGATCATGGACTGATGAAGCACCTCCTACAGGCCTAACTCCATTTACAGGGATGGTCCCTAACATGTGGCAACTCCGACCTACACGCAGAGGCGAGGGCCTAAGGGCCTGATGTGGAGGCCTGCTTGGAGCTGGAAAAGGAAATGGATATTGTCCTGGGGCCCTCCCTGCCCAGTCAGTGGCTTTTACCTCCAGAATTCCTTTGGCAGGCCCCTGGGTCCTCCTGTAGTGGTGGGTCCCCTACTCCTGAGGGGCTAGGATGCCTGTGCTGGGCCTCCGGGATCTCCTTCAAACAGTTCAGCAGACCCTGGAGGGGACAAGCCCCGGAAGCTGCCTCTGTCTTCACTATACAAAAGAGGAACGCATTTTCACCCTGAGCCCAGTCATGAAAAACAACAAAAAGTAGACAGTCCAGATAAGGGCCAGAAATCTGGAAATGTGGGTCTTCTTGCAGTTCATTTAGACCCGCACAGGCCACCGTCTCCTTGGGCTTAGTTTACAAATGCCTGTCTTTGGCACCTGGGTGGCGCAGCTGTTGTGGGATGGAGCCCATGTTGGGTTCCGTGCGCAGCATAGAGTCTGCTTAAGACTCTCCTCCTCCCTCTGCCCCTTCCCCCCCACCTCTCTCTCCCCCCCCCCACCTCTCTAAAATAAATAAATAAAAAAAAGACCTGTCTTCACACCTCCCTGAAGCAGACGGCTGGAAGGAGGGAGATGAGAAGGTGCAGCATCAAGGTGGGGCACGTCCAGGGGGAAAGAAGCGAGCGGACAGGTCCCTACCTGCCCGTGGTTCCCTGGGCCCCAAGCAAAGCTTCTAAGGACCAAGCTTTTCACAAACACACACACACAAGTACGTTACTGTATCTGAGACTCACTGTACCTGAAGATGGGAACAATGATCCCCTTTCACAGATGGGGAAACCAAGGCTCAAAGGCTTCAGGAGGCTCTCATAGTCTTCACAGCTCCTGCCCCCAGCATGCCGCCCCCACCCACCGCCCTCCCACCGCCTACTCTAAGCGCCCACTTAAGAGTCAACACAGTGATAACTTGGCAGCTTCTCCTCAAGGTCCCGTATTAGGACGAGTAAAAAACAAAAGGATCCAGGCCAAGTCTGTTTTTGAGTTTTCTTCTACCAGCTGACCAAATGTCATTCTCCTAAAAAAGCCACCCGGCTCCAGCAACAGGCCACCAATGACAGTAGGGGCAGCCGTGTTGGGAATGCTCCTTTGGGAAGACACTGTATTTGCAGAGAAACAGCTACAGAAAGGCAGTTTGAGCTTTTCTGGGGCTTCAGAAACCTTGGCCTGAGGAGACAGGTCCCCAGGGGACTCACCTGCCCAGGGTGGGCTCTCGGGCCCCAGCTCTGCTCCGGTTAGCTGAGAGGTGCCCTGGCCGGGGACAGGAGGCAGCAAGCCTCGGGACACCTCAGGGTGCTGGGGTCCAGGCACAAGGATTTCCTTCAGGCAGTTGATAAGGCCTTGCAAGGGGCTGCTCCCAGGAGAGATTCCTACAGCACCTGCAAGACCAGCCAAGGTCAGGGCCGCCCTGATGATGGCGGCTACGGGACTCTCAGAAGGTCTGAGATTCCCACCTGTGTGAACAGGGACACCTGCCATGTAGGGCTGTCAGGGGGCCAAGATGAGAGAGCCACCTGACAGGCTTGTGTGAACCGAGCATGCCTCCATTTCCCTCCCCCGCTCAGCTCCAGGGCACACCCCACTCTCAGCAGAGCCAGCCTCTCACCTGTCCCCAGGGTCCCTCTCTCCTGTCTTCCGTGGCCCTTCTTCCTGCTGGGGCTATAGGTAGGAGGGCTGGGCTCCCCACCTGGGGCTTCTGGGCCTTCCTTCTCTGTAGGTCTTGGTTTGTCAGGAGTTTCTGTTATAGGAGAGACAGAAAGGTCTTTCTAGTCCTGGCTCCTGGCCCTGAGGAACTGCCCCAGATTGGTCCCCATAGAGGACAGGCCCCTCAGCCCCCCACACATCCCTGGGGGGCAGCCAAGTCCTGGAAACTTGGATTTGTGGCACAGTCAGCTCCTGCAGGCTTGTCCTAGGAATCCGTCCTGGCAAAGGCAGGGCTCCTTTCCCTGTTTCCTTCTGGTGTCATTGTAAACACCAAGACTGCTTGCTCTGAATAACACGGAACCCCCCAACTCCAGCCTCTGACTTTGGCTCAATAGTGAGTCCGGCAGCCTTGACACGGAGGGCCCAATCTTGTACTCATGCTTCTCAAATCTGAGCATGTGGACCCCCAAAGCAAATCTGCCAGGTGATACCTAAAATGGAGTCTGTTTTTCAGGAGAGCCAATTTTAGTCCACATTCATTTAAAATATTTTAAATGAAAGATATTCCAACAAATGCAAAATTTGCAAGAATTTTTAGCAATACAATGAGACCCCAGAGAAATTCTAGTTGCCCTCCTCCGCTCTTAGGGCTGCCTTGGTGAGAAGGTCTGAGACTCAGGTCAGGCGCACACAGGGGTGTCCCCTGCCAACAGGCCGGCATGTTGGAAACTGCCTTCCACTCCCTGTGCATGATCACACAGGACTCTGCAAGCAGGGCTGGGAGAGAGCTGCTCAGGGACCGAGTATCACACTTCCTCTCTGCTCTACAGACAGAGGCCCTTGTCCTGCTCTCTGGGGAGCGAGCCCGCTTTAGCAATAAGAGAAACTGAGTCCTAGAGATAATGAAGAGGGCACAGAGTCCAGTCCCCCTGCCTCCAGGGTCAGAGCCCTGCCCCTGCTGGGTCACACTCACTGATGGTGACGGGGCTCCCCTGGCCCCCGGCTCCAGGCAGGCTGCTGGACGATGAGCCGCTGCTAGATGTGGTGGCCAGGTGGGGCCAGCCAGTAGGCGTGTTTGGAAGGCAGCCGAGCAGGCCTTGGAGAGGGCAAGTCTCCACAGTCACAGCTGCTATTGGGGAGGAGGGAGACGACACTCAAAACTAGACTTAAGCCCAGCAGTGGGTAAAATGCCCCCACCATTGTCCCATCTGCGCCCTTCCTTGCCCTGTGCCATTGACAATGACCCGGATGTCAGTATCCTCTGCATTGTCATTCCTGGGCTCTGAAACATACATCCATAGCCCCAGTCTCGTTCTGATAAGATCCTGCCCACCCCATTTTCTGTGTCATTTGCCACTGAGAAGGCTCAAAGGCCAGGGCTGGTGGGGACAGACTTCTTGAGGAAGTATGGTCTGAGATGAAAGCACCCGGTGAGCAGAGCAGGGGGAAGGACCAAGAGTCTGGGGATGTGGGCAGAGCACAGGCTGGGGGACTGGGCCCCACTGGCCATGCAGACTGGGCACGGCTTCCTTCTCATCTCCAGAACAGGACCTGGCCTCACCCACCACACAGGGCATGATGCGACAGGTAGAAACCAGCATGAGAAAGGCCGGGAGCTCTGTCTCCACACTACCCATGCCTTCTCGGGGGCAGACGTGCTACCAGGGAATTCGTGACCCAGACCACTCCACCTAGGGTCTAGCAGGGGCTGGGCAGGCCCACGGCACCAGCTTGAACTTGATATTGTCCGACTTACCCTCGGGGCTCCCCCGCTCCCCGTCCAGGCTGACTGCCCCGCTCCCACTCTCACTCTCCGGGCTGACCTCCCCAAACAGGAACTCCGGAATCTCCTTGACCAGCTGCACCAGGGCAGTGAGGTGCAGGCTGTGCGGGGGTGCGCCTCCTGCTGAAGAGGCCGCAGTGAACCCCCACACCCTCAGCTCAGCACTCACGCTTCTGCACACGACTGCTAACCAGAGTTTCATGTCATCCTCCTACCACGTGGGTAGCAGCCCAGGGGAGACTGACGTCCGGGAAGTAAAAAGGATCTGCCCCAGGCACAGCCGGGACTAGGGGCTGGGGACTCTAGGTAGTGTCCCTCATTACCTGGTACTTCTCCAGGGGAACGCCATGGAGGGCAGCCTCCCCACCCCTCCCACCGGCCGGGCCCTCTGCCCTTCCTGGCACCCCTGCCCTTGAGGCCCCACCCAGGCTGGGCCCGTGGGCCATATCCAGCATCTGAGGTCAGCCCTGTGGCAGCACCCTCGGAAGCTGCAGGCTGGCCCTGCACATTAGTGGCAGGAAGGAAGCTTGAATAGGGGGTGCTCTCCGCGGGTGACCCCAGGTTTCTTCCTAGCATGGCATACAACGGGCAACAGTGTGCCAGGTTCACAGCCCAGGGGGGCAAAGGGTAAAAGGTCACAGAGAGATTTGGGTATAGAGTGTGGCAAGGGCTGAGGGCACAGTGTTCCCTGAGGAGTAAAGCCAGGGGCTGAGGACCGCATAGTGGAAGGGACTAGAGTGAGTCCACCTGGGCCCCGGACACCCAACGGGGCCTGACCCTCAACTATCAAAATTACTCACCCAGGGGGCCTCCTCCCCTAGGAGGCTCCTGCCCCTCACCAGCGTGGCTCCTGCCTTCCGTGGCTCCTCCAGGCTCCGTAGGAGACAGGAAGGCAGAGAGGGGGAGCAGCTCATCTGTCCCTGGGAAAGAAAAGAGGGAGGGACAGCCCCTGGGAATGGAAGCTGGCCTCCACCTACCACAATCACACATGCACCTGTTTACATGTGTGTTCACGTGATCACCCAAACCCCAAGAACTGCGGGGCCACCGGAGGCTCAGAGACCAGGCTGCTCAGTGTTTCGCCTGTCCTGGGGTGCCCGGACCGAATCTTACTCACAACCCTGGTGCAGACTATGGAAACAACAATGGCATAAAATATCTGCGAAGCCCTCAGCTCAGCCTGAGGCTCTAGGAACACCACCTCAAACGGTGTTCATTTTGTAGTTCAGACTCAGGCCTGGCAGGCTCAGGGTGACTCAGGACCTACCTGGTCCTGGATCCCACCTCCCTTCACTTTTCCTCAGGGCTGGGGGGCTCCTTACCCAGGGAGCGCAGCGTCTCGTAGTTCTCCCGCATCACGTCGCGGTAGAGCGTCCTCTGCCCTTCCCCCAGCAGCTGCCACTCCTCCTCGGAGAACCTCACGGCCAGGTCCTGGAAGGCCACGGACACCTGTGGGCACAATCTCCGGGGAGTTGGTGGCTCCCTCCCAGCGCTGCCAGCCTCGCTGTGTCTCCAGGGGTACACCAGGGAGTGGGGAGCAGTGAGAGTGTGGTGGGGGCCTGACATGTGGGAGCAGGTGAAGGAGTGGCAGGAATCTGCTCACGGGACAGAGATGGGGTTTGGACTGTGTCCACAAAAAGGTATGCTGAAGTCCCTACCCTCGTCCCCCATGAACGTGGCCCTATTTGGAAATAGGGTCCTTGCAGATGTAGTTAGGGTGAGGTCAGACTGGAGTAGGGTGGGCCCCTAACCCGGTATGACCAGTGTCCTCATAAGAAGAGAAGACACACAGTCACACGGGGAGAAGGCCCAGTGACAATGGAGGCAGAGAATGAAGTGACACAGCCACAAGCCAAGGAAACGTGGGACCACCGGAGGCTGGAGGAGAGGAGTAGAGGAGTAGAGCACCCTCTGCCGTCCCCTAGAGCCTTCAGAGGGGGCATAGCCCCCTACCGCCCTGGTTGGGGTTCCCTCGCCTCCAGCACAGTGAGAGGATCCACCTGCTGGTAAAGCCTGCCAGTTTGTGGTACTTCGTTACAGGCACCCTCCCCCCCCCGCCCCCAGAAGCCCTCACAGTCCGTGGCCCTCAGCCTGGGCCTAAGAAAAGGCCAACTCCAGGGGGAAGCCCAGCCAGCTCTAAATTCACCATGGGAGAGTCACTGTTGTTAATAAGCAAACTTCGCCTCGACCGTGCAAGGACCTGAGGTCCTATCGCTACGGCATTTAAACAAGATCATAGATAAAACGGATAGTAAGTACGACAAAGAACAAAACACTCCATACTTTTTAGTGGGGATGACCCAACAGTCAGGAATCAAGCAAGCAAAATGCTTATGTGGCTCCTCCCAGCCCCACCCCAAGAAAGAGAGCAAGAGAGAACACCTCAAACAGCCTGGGACGTCTCAAGGAGGCCAGGCCTCCCATACCAGGGCAGATGACCGTGCGACCGGGAATGAAGAACAGCAGTCGATGCACCCGTGCTCACTGGTGGCCCTTGATCTTCAGACCCCAAATCCTACGGCCACAGTGCTTCTACAGACCCTCTGGCCCAGCTGCTCTGCCAGACTCCAGGCCCGTGCTGGGCTGAGCCTGCCCTCACTTTCCCAGTCTCACTTGACCTTCAGGGCCCCGGCCTGCCACCGTGATCCCCATGGCTGTGACCCATGGCATTTACCACCAAGCCCGTGCAGCACGTGGGTACTATGCTCTGCAGGAGCCCTTCCAGGCCACCAGGTAGGCCTCCTTGCCCCTGTCCCCACTCCCCCATCCCAGCCCCCTCCTGGACCTCTCCACTCTGCACCCCTGTGGGCTTGCAGCCTGGTACGTTGTGGCCTACTCTGCAGGGAAGGGCTTGGAAGAGACGTGGAATCACCCTTGGACGGCATCCCCTGCTTTGTAAGATACAGGAAACATTCTGTCCTAACTTCTTTAAAAATCCTCACTAAGTAGGCTTTAAAATGGCCATGAGACCCCAGAAGATTACCAGCATCTGATAGGCATGTATTTAAAATTACAGCAAAAATTAACTTTGTGCAAATTAAGCAAACAGAATGTAAAATATGGGAAGGGTCCTTCTGGTGTAGAAACAGATGCTAAACTATTTGTAAGAAAAATGACTGAATAGAATGAAAACGCTCCTAATAAAGAAGTTAATCTACTGCCTTGTTTCGTCAACTCAAGTCAGTGACTTTAAAAACCATCACTGCTACCAACTATCAGCATTGTCACCAACGGCATCTGCCCCCCACTCTGCCCGTCCCCTGACAGCTGGCACCGTATGGTCACGACTGCCCTCCACTGTGCTGCTGAACTGGTCGAGACCCCGTCCACACAGCCGGCTGGAGGCAGCCTCTCCGCGGCCTACTGCCTTTGGTCCAGAGGTTCTCAAGCTCTCTCGGCCAGCCAGCAGACCTTCTGGAAGTCCTCCCCAACCCTCTCAGCCCAAGTACGGTGGCTCCCTTTCAGGAACACGCTCAGACACCCTCAAAAACATCTCTCAAAGAGCCACCCCCATTTCTTGCTGGATTCTGGACAGACACAACACAGCCAACAGTAGGGTCTAGCCGCTGACCCTCTCCCCGTGCCCTCTCTATGGGACGAAGGTCATGTGAACTGCAGCCAGCCTGAGCATCTCCCACCTGACGGCCACCGCCGGAGATCAGGGCACGTGGCCGCTCCTCTGCAGGCCAGGTTTCCCCGACACAAGCTACCCTGCGCGTGCACCAGGTACACGAGACACTCAGCCTACCTCGGCCCCATGGGCCTCTCCCCGGCTCGGCTCACCTGAACACTCGCATGTTACGGGCACCCTGCTGGATGCCAAGTGAGCTGTGTCCCGTGCAGGCTCTATTCTCAAGGGACCCAGACATCAGAAGCGGGATCCTTTGTTTCGGAGCATTTCAGAGCTCTCATCGATTAACAAAACGGATCTCTGCAGGCAGCTGGTCAGACACTGTTACCCCACGTGTGGGGTGAGGGTTCACACAGTGCCAAGTGGGGAAGCAGTGAGCGGAGCTGGTAGACCACCACAGCGCCAAGTTTAGGACGGGGACCTCTGAGCTGAGATTTGGGTGCTTTTTCTGCTGTGCTTAATTATGACTGTAATAACCAATGACCTTGGTAAACCTTAAGAAAACAAGCATCAAACATCTCATTTCTCAAAATTATTATTTCCCAGTCAAGTTTGTAGTGGCAGATCTTGAGTACAAAGAAATGTTCCTGTAGACACTGCTGAATGGCAGAGTCCAAATGGCATTGCTCTGGCTGGGGCGGGGAACGTGGGAGAAGGGCCCAGCAGAGCCACGTGACACTGTGGGGTGGGGGGGCTAGTTTATCCCGAGATGTCAGCAGACAAGTTCTCTGTTTAACAAATTGAGTGAAAAATACTCTCTCTTCAGCTTCTCCCATCAGAAGCTTTTTCCAGGGGCGCCTGGGTGGCTTAGTCGTTAAGCGTCTGCCTTCAGTTCAGGTCATGATCCCATGGTCCTTGGGATCGAGCCCCGCATCGGGCTCCCTGCTCGGCAGGAAGCCTGCTTCTCCCTCTCCTGCTCCCCCTGCTTGTGTTCCCTCTCGCTGTGTCTCTCTCTGTCATATAAATAAATAAAATCTTTAAAAAAAAAAAAAAGCTTTTTCCAACATAATGACTGAAAAAACAAAAGCGCTTTTAGGTTCAAACGATTTACTTCAGGTTCCTTTTAATTAGGGCTGATTTCCCTGCCTCGTCCTTGATTTACTAAATCAGGAGTAAGCCCAGAAATCTACGTTTTCAAGCCTCCCGTGATTCTGACACATTCTCAGTTTAGAGCCACAGGGCAGGGGATAGTCATAGGCTGGAGTCCTGCCCAACCCTGCTGGAAATGAAAAGTATGCTGGGGAGTGGACCCCTGAAAACAGACTCAGCCCTCTTTCTTCCCAGGAGCCAGCTCTCAAATGTCATGCGTTTGTGAACCAGAAATCAGACAATTGCCTAGACCTTTAAGGAGCAAGGATCATTTAATGCCAATTTCCACCCAAAATGGGATGTCTCTTCAATTTCTCCTTGAATGCCTTCAGTAATAGGTGGCTCACCACATTCCCAGCAGCTGGCCCTATCACTGGTCCAATCTGGCATTTAAGAAGTCCTGGACACAGGGGTGCCTGGGTGGCTTGTCAGTTAACTGTCGGCCTTTGGCTCAGGTCATGATCCCAAGGTCCTGGGATGGAGTCCCGCATCGGGGCTCCTTGCTCAGTGGGGAGCCTGCTTCTCCCTCTCCCTGTGCCCCTCCCCCCTGCCCATGCATTCTCTCTCTCTCTCAAATAAATAAATAAAATCTTTAAAAAAAAAAAAGCAGCAGCCGTCCTGGGCACACAGATGAGGCACCACGTGGGAGTTAGGGCTGGCCCTCAGGAGCCAGGAGCCAGGCTGCCAGAATTCCAATCCCTGTTTTGCTTCATATCAGCTATGGGACCTTGCCAAACTACTTAACCTACATGGGCTTTGGTGAACTCATTTATAAAATCAGGATCATAACGACCTGCAGCATGGGGATGTTGTGAAGAGTAAATGAATTAATACAGGAAAAGTGCCTGGAACAAAGGCTGGGATGTCGTAAGCGCTGTGATTAGTGTTAGAGGCCCCCGCACCTGTTTGGTCCACCTGCAGGTCAGAGCCCGGAAGCCCCAGCTACACAGAATGGGCTCTTCCTCACATATTACTTCTGACTTCCAGTGCTTCTTTATCTCCTCGCTAAATATACCCAACTCTTTTAGACATCTGGAAGAGATGGTTTCCAGGTCTTTCACCATCTCGGCCTCAAGACACATTCTTCAAGACAAAGTTCTTATAAAATGGAAATGGGACCTGACTGTGGCCAGTACAGAGAGTTCAATCAATGGCCTCCCTTTGCCCAGAAAAAGTGGAGGAAAAGTGAGGAGTGCGTGTGAGTGAGCAAGCATGAGTGTGGAAACACGTAAGGCACCAATGCTTGCCTCAGGGGAGGGAAATACACTGCTGGCTTGCATCTGGACCGATTGTCTCCTCGGGCCCTGCTTCACCTCCTCTGTGGCTCAGGCCTCGCTCCCTCAACCAACAGGAGAAAAGCTTTCTGGATCGACCCAGGACTATTGTGACTGTGCAGCCTCCTAACTCGCTGCTGCCATGCCGGTCCTCCTAAAACACTCCTTCTACCCTGTCATTAGCCCAACATGAAAACCACAGCTTCTGTGCCCACGGGACCCGACCATCTTTCCACAGTCCTTCCCAGCCTAGATCCATTCTCCCAGCATGCCTCAGCCTTGGGTTCCCAGTTTGGACCCTGCACCCTGCTGCCCCCCACTTATGGGCTGTGCTCACACATCCCTGGGCTTTTGGGAATCACAACGGACAGAAGGACAAGAGGCGTTCCCTGTAACTATCCATCTGACTGTTATCTACTGCCCCCCAAAGCCACTCCTAGCCACCTTCTCTGGGAAGCTACACAGTGTGAGGATGCATCCTTCTTGGAACATCAGACCTGAAAGACTGGTGGTCCAAACCCCTCATTTTGTAGAAGAGGAACTGCAGCCTGAGGAGAGCCTAGCACAGGACCAGCCGGCATACCCGAGCAAGGGTGTCCTTGGGCTCCTTCATTGCGCAGCCAGAGCCCCAAGGAAGGCTGCCCCTGCTCCCACAACAACCACTTTTCCTGGCTTCTCCCAAGAGCTTGTGGGCCATGAATGACTGGAGGTTCTGGTTCCGGTTGGCTAGATCTGGCCCCAAAATGCCCAGGCCGCTATCCCAATACCCACCCACCTTCAAACCACGGAGTCTACAATTGACTGAGGTTGGCCCAAGTTCACCGCCACGAAAATGACAGAACTGGCTCCCTACACCCACCCTGAGGAACCGCAACAACTCCCCATTGGTATCATCATATTTTTCTGGCATCTTCCCAGTCTCGCACACTACTCGCCCGAATTGCCCAGGCTGCGACAGATGGGGGCTCTTCCTCCAGCTCTAGAATCTACACACCCTACCAGGTAGATAAAACCTGGGGCCTTGATTCATGCCCCCTCCCCCAAGGGTCCAGGATCCTACCAAGAATAAAAGCATCAGATTTACTCATTCCCCTGAGGCCTTCATTCATGCCCACGACTCCCAGGATAACTAATAATTAAAAGAGGCCACGCCGAGGGAGGGCGATGCGTAACCCAAAGGAACGAGAGTTTCCGAAGGTGGAGGCAGGCTCCACGTACAGGGTACTGGGGAACGAAGCTCGGGGAGGGGGTCCGGGGTCGTCCAGGGACCTCGACTTCTCCGCACGAAATCCTGCGCGCCACGCCCGCCCGGCCGAACACAGCCCGATACCAAAGTTGGCGGACTCCCGGGTCTTTGTCCCTCTACCACGAGACCGCACCACGCCGCGCCTAGTTGACCGGCCGAGGCGTCCGTCGGTCCGTCTGTCCTCCCGGTTCGCCTCACCTGGCGCGCCATCCCGGGACTCAGCCTCCGCTCTCAGCTTCCGGCGCGGCCCGCGGCGCCCGCAACCCGGCCGCAGACTGTGCCGCGACCCTCGGCGACAGCGGCGACCGAGGTCGGCGCGGGAGAAAGCGGGGCTGGGGCCGCGGGCGGTGGGGGAAAGGCGAGGCCGAGCACGCCCCGGCCTCCCGGCGCCCCCCACTCCGAGAGGGGTGGTCGGGCTTCCGCCCGGAGACCCCCAGCCTCGGCGGCCCGCTGGGCGCAGGCGCGAACTACACGTCCCAGAGGGCGCCGCGGCGCGGGCCGGGGGGCGGTGCCGCGGGCCGCCTCCTTGAAGCCCCCTCCCCACCTGCTTCGCTGAAGACCTCAGGAAGCTGCCGCGAGGGGTTCCGCGCGGGGTTCCGCCTGGCGGCCAGCTTGCGGATGTGTTTTCCCGAGGTACGCGTCCATCCGTCATCACCCATCCATCATCTATTCTTGCATCCAACATTTACTGAGCGCATCCTCTGTGCCAGGTGGAGATGCTCGGATGAAACGGGACCCGCCTCTCCTAGAGGTCACATCCCGTAAACCGGCCGTTTCCGAGGCCGCGGGGACGTGTATGTGTTGGGGGGCGGGGGGGGGGCGGGAGCGGCCGCCGGGGTGGGGAGGGGTCTGCAGGCCAGACTGCGCGGGCCGCGGTCGGGGGTGGGTCTGAGTGGCTGCCAAACCCCCGCGCATCCTCAGATCTGCCACCCCGTCCCCTTGCTCAGCAGAGCATCGAGCCGGGTCATGACATCTCGTGTGACCAATTGCTGGTCTATTTGGTTGATTTAGGTGACCCCAGAAGCTCCTGGAACGTAGGACGCCCTCAAATAAATGTGTGATGAGTGAAAGAAGCGTGGGCCCCACCATTGTCCTGGTCTGGACGCGGCCGGCTGGGGGTGGGGGGAGGGGTCTCGGCTGAGGACTAGGAGCCTCATTCCCGCTCTGGAGGACCACCCCCCGTTAGAACCACTCAGGGAAGGTGGGCGTGTGGAGCCAAACCGGCTCTGCGAGACAGAAGCAGGGGTCCAGCGAAGCGGAGAGGCCCGCCGCCGGGGGAGCCCGCTTCCCCCGCTTCCCTCCGCGGTAGGTTCTCTTCCTCTGGAATATTTGGGGGAAGAGAATTTCTCGCCCAGCAGTCCCAGTGTTGGTCCCTGAAGCAGCTCTGGCCTGCCATGGGTCTCCGCTGGCCTTGCTGCTGGTCGCCTCCCAGAACTCTGGGGTACCGTGTTGACATCCTTGGCCCGGCCTCCAAGGAAAGGCGTGGGGGGAGACCACTCTCAGTCACTGCCCAGCTTCATCACCCGAGCCAAGCCCCCTCCTTCAGACCTAAAGAATCGCTGACACAGGACCAGTGTGTGTCTGTGTAGCCGGCTGTGGGAGGATTTAAAGATACCACAAGCGTTTCAGGGCACGGTAAAGGAAAGCTTCAAGCTCAGCACCTGATCTCGGGATCCCTAAAGGCTGTAGAGCCTTGTGGTGAGCCCCTTGCCTGTGCTGTGACCCACATTCTTGCTGAAGTGGACTTCCTCCCACTAGCCAGCGTGTACTTGCTCCCACACCCACCCTCGGTCTCAGGATCCCTAAACTTTAAAATCCCTTAATTTAGAAAAAAGTAGTATCTCCACCCAAGACACACCTTTATTGTAGCCTATACAGAGTCTTGGCACCTCTTCGACTCAACCTCTCCCTACCTGACCAGGCTTAGACCCCATTTGTAGACTCTGGGTCAGCCGTGGCTAAGGTTAATTCACCAACAGCCAATTTGCTGAATGTCCAGTTTGCCAAAACTCAGTTTGCTGAATGCCCAGTTCTCCCAGTGATTGAGAAACCTTCCCACCCCTCTACCCCCAAAGTTTTATTTGTACCTCTGACCCCATTCCTGCATCCCCCCTGCCTCTGTATCTGCAGTGCAAGATGATTGTGGAGAACTGTCTTAAATTCCATTTAAAGTGTTTATTTGGCAGTTCTGGACAGGGACAAAGGCAGGAGTGCAGATGGAACAGACTTTTTTAAATGCTCAATAATTCAGATGGGTTTGCAGCAAATCAATATCCAGTGGTTTAATTTTCATCATATTTGGCTTTTGGCTACCTGGACATTCTGTGAATTGGCTTTTGGTGAATTAGCCAGCTATAGTTTTCCCAAGCAAATTGGCTAGCTTTCTCTTAAAGATAAATGGTGCTGTCCACTCCTCCATGTGAAAATGGCTCAATTTAAAAATATTTTCTAGTTTTCATTATTTCTTTTTCTATCCATGAGGTTATTTAAAAGTACTTTTTAGTTTCAAAACGTATGAGTCCTTTTTAAAGTTATCTTTTTGTTATTGAGTTTTACTTCATACAAGAGAATATAGTATATGATGTTGCTTTTTGTTAAGGATTTTCTGAGACTTGCTTTGTAATCAAGTATGTAATAAATGTTTGAAACTTTTCCCTGTTTTCTTTGAAAGAGCATGTATATTCTAATGTTGGTTGTAGGGATCTAGTTAGGTCTATTAAATCAAGATTATTGATTGTGTTGTGTCCTCTCCATCTTACCATTTTTTGCCTTTTGATGTATCAGTTACTAAGAAGGATGTATTAAAATCTATTAATGTGCATTTGTCAATTTCTCCCTGTATTTCCGACAATTTTTGCTTTATATATCTTGACACTGTGTATACAAGTATAGAATTGTATTTTTCGGGCGCCTGGGTGGCTCAGTTGGTTAAGCGACTGCCTTCGGCTCAGGTCATGATCCTGGAGTCCCTGGATCGAGTCCCGCATCGGGCTCCCTGCTCAGCGGGGAGTCTGCTTCTCCCTCTGACCCTCCCCCCTCTCATGTGCTCTCTCTCATTCTCTCTCTCTCAAATAAATAAATAAAATCTTTAAAAAAAAAAAGAATTGTATTTTTCTGGGAAAGTTCATTTTATTATTATGAAGTAACACTCTTTGCCCTAATAATACTTTTAATCTATAATTCATTTTATCTGATATTGATATAACGAAACTAACTTTATTTTGGTTAGTATTCGTTTGGTATATCTTTTCCCATCCTTTCACTTTCAAGCCTTCTGAGTATTTATGTTTCAGGAGTGTGTTTTATAAGAGCATATAGCTAGAGTTTGTTGTTGAATCCAGTATGACAATCTCTATCTCAATTGGCAAATAGTCCATTTGCATTTATTGTGATTAGTAACATATTTTTATTCATTTCTACCATCTTTTTTGTGCTTTCTATTTATTTTGATTTTTTCTATGCCTTTCTTTCCATTCTTCTATTGGATCGGTCACTTTTTCTTTATTCACCTTTGAGGAATTCACCTTGATTCACCTCTTTCTACTAATTTGAAAATGAATTAGTCTTCCTTTTCTATACTTTTAGGGGTTACTCTTTAAATTTTTACACACACATCTGATTTGATATGGTCTAACAATAATTAGTATTTCTACCCTTCTGCCACACAAAAGAAGAACTTTAAACTTTAATGTATTAGTTCAACCACATCATTGTCCTTGTCTTCTGTGTAATTGTTCTCTTTGGTTAAATCTTATTTTTAAGCCCTCCCCAACTCATTTTT
Source organism: Neomonachus schauinslandi (assembly GCF_002201575.2). Taxonomy (NCBI): domain Eukaryota; kingdom Metazoa; phylum Chordata; class Mammalia; order Carnivora; family Phocidae; genus Neomonachus; species Neomonachus schauinslandi. Next base: position 99,070,035 of record NC_058414.1, on the reverse strand, counting down.
TTTTGTCTTGTATAATCAGTGCTGTTTAGATTTACCAGTATGCTCACTAGTATTTTTGTTCACCATTTTTTCTTTTGTCTTTCTCCTTCCTTCTGGGTTCAGTGTTCTTCTTTCAAAATTACATGTTTTAAAAGTTCTTTCAGCAAGGATATCTTAGAAGTAAATGCTTTCAGTTATATTTCTGTCACTTTTGAATGATAGTTGAACTGAGTAGAGAATTCTAACGTATGTTACTGTCTTTCACTCAGAATACTTTATTCCATTGTCTTCCACCCATCATTGCTCCTGTTGAAAAGTCTGCTGTCATTCTAATTATTATTCCTTTGTACATAATTTGTCTTTTCTGTTTGGCTGCTTTTAAGATCATCCCTTTGTCTGTGGTATTAAAGCTCTGCCATGTGCCTAGGTGTGGATTTATCTTTTTTGGAACTCATTCCTAATCTGAGGTCATTGTACAAGTCAGGAAATTTCTCAGGTATTATATCATTATATTCCATACTTGTACAATTCATATTTGACATTTATCAGAACTCTATTCTATCCTGCACCTCTCTTAGCCACTCTTTTTTGTTTTGCATTTTTTTAGACCTTTGTGCTTCATTCTTGGTAGTTTTTTAAGATTTATATTCTATTTCATTCACAAATCTCTCCTCTTTCTGTCTAATCTGCTATTATACTATTAATTTCAATTATTGTATTTTTCATTTTAGATGAGGTTGCTTCCTCTTTTTGAAAGTCATATATTCTCATACATTCGATTTCCTATGTCTTTAATAATTTTCACCACACTTACTTCATAGTATCTATATGACATTCCTCCTATCTGACATTCTTTATTTTGTCTGATGGTTTTCATTCATGGTTGGCTGATTCCTTGTTAATTTTATTATTTTGAATTGTGAACCCATTTTAAGCCAGGTTTCATCCATAGGAATTCTGTGTGGCCTGGCTTGCAGATATGCCCTTCAGTGTTTGTGTCTGCTTCTTCTGGATACTCCACAATCGTTAGCCTAGGCACACTTTTTATGTCAACTTTTAGCTTGGGGAATTTCTGAACCATGCAAGTAGTGTAAATTCTAAGTTCTAACAAGTGTGAAGATCTGTGGTTATGAATTTTCAGGGGAGATACCCCCCCCCCCCCCCCGCCCAAGAGAAAGACCTCTTGTCTGCTTGTGCTGATGTCTCATTAGCCCACCCTTTTACTAATGGTGTGGCTCTCTGGGAGTCTGACTTTACATGCGGGAAGGGCATTTCAAGCCTGGACCTAATCTCCTGGATCCACATGGCTGTTAAAACTCAACACCTCAGCTGTCTCACCATAACCACAGGCATTCTTGGGGTCAGACCTTTAGTTCATCCCCCACCCCACCCCCAAGATAATCCTTTATTGTCATGCAAGATCAGCTGTACCTGTGATTGGATATTTGTTTGATATCATTTGATAAAATGATATTTTATGTTTCAATTCTGGGTGTTTTGAGGTAGAAGGAGTTTTAGATGATCTAGTCTACCATATTTCTGGTAACAGAAATCCTTTTATTTTAAAATAGCCCTCTCTTTTGTCTAGCTGTCCTTATCACTCACATGATCATTTCTTCGTTTGACTGTTTGCCCACCACAGACAGTTCTTGCTCAGCTCTGTCTTTCCTAAGTCTGGTATCAAGTGGGAATCAAATATGTCTTGAGTGAATGGATGATTCCGTGGATGAACAGATGAATGTCAGCCACTGCTCTGATGTCAGACAGTATTGTTAGGATGGAGTAGGGGTCAAAAAGCCCATCCATGCCTCTTTGGGGAAGATGGATTAGGGACAGTGGTGTGCTAGAGCTGGCTCGCACCAGAGAGTCACTTGTTAGCATATCTTCCCCATTCCATGTTCGGTGATCTTATGTTTGTAGCTTGAAGTTGACCACGGTGAGATTATTTACACCATGGAACTGGGAAACACTAAAAATCAGTAATGCCCTTCCCCCAAGAGCTGGTTGTTAAATATTTAGCAGCACACCACTGATGTGGAGCAATGAAAATGTGTAGAAAAAGTAAGCCTAAGCCTATGTAGAACAAGACCTGTGGTAAGTGAAATATGAAGTCAGAGTTGCAGGAACCTATCACTCTGGGGCTGTGGTGCCCAGTGACAGGGTGTTAAGTTACCCATGACTTTTCCCCCCCCAGATTTGGGAAGTCTCAATATCCTGAGGCTCAGTATTAGGGAAAGGAGCTGAATCTTTAGTGAACAAAAGTGAGAGACAGTAGGGGGCACCTGGATTTGAACCAGGGACCTCTTGATCTGCAGTCAAATGCTCTACCCCTGAGCTATACCCCCAGATGTAGGTGTGGGCCTAAGTAATACCTTTACCTGTGCACCCAACACCCCTATAAGTTTTTATACCAAATATTCATTGGCTGGGCCTCCCGGAAGCTGCCAAGCCTACCTCACTACAATTTTCTCTCTCTGATGCAAAACAAGCAACAGGTTCCCCTCCCTGTAGCTGGAAGAGCACTGACACCAACATTTAAAGCTGGAAGGGCCTTCAGAGTCACTAGTCTGTGCTGTTCACAGTGGGCATCTGAATACAGACATTCAAGATTACTAGTCTTCCGCCACACAAAGCCCTTTACTAAAGGGATCAGAACCTGAATCCACTCTTCCTGATCCTTGGGTTTAGAACCCTGTTACTGAACCAATGACTCTCTTATCTTCCTCTTGTCCCTATCTTCCATCTGTCAAAAAAATGTAAAGGCCACATAATTGGAGCCATCTGAATAGATTTATACAGACCTGAGACCATCACGGGGACTAGAATGCAGGCTTCAGAGAGCATGAATGTGCCACACAGCTCAAAGACCACAAGGGGAAAGCTAATGGGGGACACCAGGATTTGATGTGGTGCATGAACTGCAACCCTTGGGCCAGTCTCAGATTTTTGTACTTAGGAATCATCTCGGGAGCTTGTCAAACATGCAGATACGATCTGGGGTTAGGAACAAGCTCCTTATGGAAAGTCAGGAGACCGACCCACTTTGAGAAACACCTGCCACAGGTCTCTCTCAGCTTCCTTTTGCACCACCTTCAGGAAGACTCGGGTACTGCAACACCTAAAAAAAGGAATGGGTTTGAATTCCAGCACCCGCTGGGATCAGCCAGGATTAAAACCAAAGACGATGGTCAAACTGCTCATCTTCTGAATTCTGCTCTAGACAGTGATTCTTAATTTTAGGGTGCCTCAGAATCATCTGGAGGGCTTGTTAAAACAAAGATGGCTGGGCCCCCACGCCAAAGGTTTGTGATGACGAGGTCTCAGGTAATGCTGATGTTGCTGGTCTGGGGCCACACCTTGAGAAGCACTGCTCTAGACCTCCACACATCTGTGACCAGGCCCTTGTCATACTTGCAGCCACACCCAAGACACCTGTCCACCGTTACCTCTTCTGCATGTTCACCAGGCACTGGTGCCTTCACTCCCCCAAAGACAGTGTCCTGAGGTCCCTCTCCTTTCCTCCCAATGCTTGCCTGGGACCGACTGGGGTGCTCATAGTTGTCAGCTAGCCCTCTTCCCATTTTCCCATTTAGCAAACTAACACCCAAAAAGGCTTCTACCCCTCCCCAATATGGGGAGACCTTGTTCAAGCAAGTAAAGGCAGACATGCACCTGTTCTCTCTGGAGCAGCCCAGGATGAGTTCAAAAGCCTAGTTTGTCTCAGCAAACTCAGGCTTGAGGGGGTTGCAAAATTATTCCTGTCTACAAATGAAGCAGAAGACGAGAAGGTATCTTTGGACCCGCAAAGGAAAGTATCCAGGTTAGAACGTGGAAATATGCCGTTCTCCTCCAGAGATGCAGCCGAACTTTCTTGTCTGGAGATTTCCTTCATAGAAATGTACTTCTTCCTTAATTTGCTATGAGTCATTTTTATAAGCCATGAGTAGTGAGAAAGACAGATAATTAACAAAAATCTATCTTACTATAATGCAGACTGTGAGGAAAACAAAAACAGAGCAAGGGGATAAAAATGATGGGGTACAATTTAGACAGAACCACCAGAGACAGAACTCACCAGGCCTTGCTGATGAGCTGATGGTGGGCAGAGCCCTGAGCGAAGAGAAGGAGCACTGGGAGGTTCTGGAGGGGCGCCCTTGGAAGAACAGCAAAGACCAGTGTGGCTGGAGGCAAAAAGGGAAGGAGTTAGGGGAGGAAGCAGCCAGGGCCAGCTCCTGCAGGTCCATAGGCTGCAGCATGGACTTAGATTTTGTTCTCAGGGGAGCGGAAAGCTACTGAACAGAGCGGGAAACATGATCTGACCCCCCTCTGAAACGGTCATCTCAGTGGAAATAGAAGTAGGGGCAAAAGGCAGGGGGATACCTGCCAAGAGAGTATGACGATGGGTCAGGTGGGCCTGGACCGCAGGTCATGACCACAAGAACTGCTGAGATGCAAATACGTCTCACAGCAGAGTCAACAGGACTTGCTGCGGGCTTCGGATGCCAAAGGAAGAAGTGACCCAACAGTGGCTGGCAGGGGTTTGGCCCGAGTCGCCGGGAGAATCATACCACTTAGGTGGGCAACACGGAGTGCGGCGGGGAGCTGGCTAGGGGTGAGAAGTAATAATTCTCTTCCTCCCATCTTTGGTTTGAGGGGCCTATTAGATCTTGAATGAGGATGTCCAGTATGAGGCGCTGGCTCCAAGAGGAGGCTGCAGGTCCCAATGGAGGGCCCATCATCCACGGGCTTTTCGTGTCCCTGTTTCTCCCCAGGGTTCATCTCTGTGCTCCGTCGGCTGTGGATTCAGTGAGATTCTGCTCTAATAAATGCTTTCAGATCTTGTTCATCTGAAATGTCCTTCCTTTGCCTTCGTGCTTAAATATTAGTTTACCTGGGTCCAGAATGCAGGCTTGGAGGTTATTTTTCTTCATATGTAAAAAATACTTATTTTATAATAGTATAAAATATCAATAAAGACAACTTTATTATTCAATTATTCATCTCACCAAAGCATCAAAATTTTTTTAATTTCAAAATGCCATGGTTCAAGATCTACACAGCTAAAAGGTCATGTATATCAGTGCTTAATACTTTGGATTATAATTCTCAACTACAACTTATTCTTTTAAATAACATGCACAGTAAAGGAAGGAATTACATGATTTAGAAAATATGCATTTTAAACAACCCTTAATAATTATGACCATCCTGGGTTTAATGTGAGCATATTTATGTCAACAAACAGTGCAAACTCTACATTTGAGGCTGTGGCGATTTGAGTTATGGTTTGAATTTTTTACTTTGGGGGAAAATGTGGGGGGTGGAGGGGGTTCCTACTAAAATATAGATTTGCCTGTTAGATCTATTTAATTTTACTTTATTTATGTATATATTTTCATTTAAATATACAATTTTTTAAAATAAGAATGTTTTCCTGATTATAATAAAGCAATAAAGACGGTATAGACCCACGGGACAAAATGGATGACTGCTAACTAGTTTCGCATAGACGAAAAAAAAAAAATCAGTGCTGCTGAAATATAGTCTGTAGAGAAGTTTGTAGGGGAGGTTGATGGCCAGAGGGATGCGGTTCCGCAGGCTCATTGAGAATGAATGGCAGTTAGCATACCGGAGAATAGCCGGCTATTGCAACATAGTAAAAAGGTGCTAGTTAGGAGCGCATAGCGTGTGTGGGGGTATAGCTCAGGGGTAGAGCATTTGACTGCAGATCAAGAGGT
>NC_058414.1:99017573-99064308 GCF_002201575.2 Neomonachus schauinslandi | reverse complement strand
TGACTGCAGATCAAGAGGTCCCCGGTTCAAATCCGGGTGCCCCCTGCTGGGCCTTTGCTTTATTGCCAAACACGGAGGAATGGCTTCCCAGATACCACAATCTATTTAATGTCATCGGGTGCCCTCCCTGCCACTTTTCCCCAGACCCTGTCCCGTGCCTCTTCTCCCCTGGCATTTTGAAGTGTGGTTGACCCATTGGCTGCAATTCTTCACCTCGCGGTGTCTGTGGCTTTTGCTTGTGACTTTTCCGTTTCTCCCCCACAGGTGAGTGCGCCCTGCACCCCCTTGCTCTGGGCTCGGCCATAGGTATCAGTCTGGACCAACCAGGAGACAGAACCCACACAGTAACTTAAGTGGGAAGTTTAATATAAAGAATTATTGTGTTATGAAAAGAGTAACTACAAAGGTGCAAAGAAAACTCTAAAGTTATCCGCGGGGAGAGGAACCCAAAGAAGGACAAATTCGGAAGGGGGACCCCTCCCCAAAGCTGGGATTAGACCCCGGGGGAAGGTGTGGTTGCAGCCCACTCGCCAGGTTGCCGCAACCTGACCTATTCACAGTCTCCGGGCAGGCAGCAAGCAAACCTCTTGGGCACAGGAGAGGCACCTGGGGGTGTGAGGTCTGGAGCGTGCAGCATCTGCACCTGGAAGGCTCGGGGGACCAAACCTCTGCGCGGCAGCGACAAGCTGGGCTGGCTGGCTCACGCAGGTGCGTAGGCGGAGTTGGGAGGGCCCAGGGAGTGGTCTCCGGCCCCGCTGGGGTGCGAGGTCGCCATGGGACTTCCTTCTCTGGGGGCCTGGCTGGGTCCTCACACACCCACACCTCTGACCAACCATGCAGCAGAGGCCAAGGAGAAGGGGAAAAAACCAAAACGAAACAAACCACCACCACCACCACCACCACCACCACGCAGCAGAAATTAGGGAGACAATTTCCTTTTCTCCAGCAACGTCCCTCCAGCGCCCTCTACTGACAGCTGTTCATATTACAGGAGAAACGCTTACAGAAACCGGTCGGTTATTGCCCGGCAGGTATGGGGGCATGAATTTGGACCCGAGAGTCAAAAAATTGATAGCTGGCACATCGTGTGACTTGTTTTGGCCAACAGGATGTTAGTAGGTTATGCAGGAAGGGGCTTGAGATCAACTTGAAAGGTTGGGTTTGTCCTCTGGCGCTTCTGCTCTTACCATGAGATGTGTTTATCCTGTGAGCTGCTGCCCCTTCAGCCTGGACCCCAGCGTGGACACACAAGGCCCAATCTTCAGCCTAACTCATCAAAAGGAGCCAAGGCCGGCTGGACCCGCAGCTTGAAGCGGCCTTACCCAGACAAGCCCAGCCCCGATCAATTGATTCACATTCAATATTCTGACCCCCCGGGCATGAGAATAAATGCTTATTGTTGTGGGTCACCGGTTTGGGGTGGCTTGTTTTGCGACACTATTGTGGATTCGACTGGCAAATACTAAAAGTGACATACAGAAGGGGGCTCCTGCTATCACAAAAGCCTGAAGTACATGGCATGCCTTCACAATGAAGCAATAGGTGGCAAGAGAGCTGTTAACAATCAGCTGGGAAAATAGGAAACTATTATTGGCAGGGACATCAGAGGCTCATGATAACCTGGAAGGCAGAAAATATGCTTGAACTTGTAGTGTTAGGGGTAGGATATTTCAAGGAAAAACATTGACTGCATGAGCTATTTTGTTACAGGCTGTTTTTGATAAGGTACTACAAAAAAAGATTTGAGTCCAGAAGAGAACTTATTGGTTTGCAGTCAGAATTTAGAGGCAATCTAGATAGCTCAGAATTGCAGAGCCAGAAAAATGAAACCATTCTCTCCAAAACAAAGGTGAGGCCATTCTTACATCACTTTAGGAAAAAGACTAACTCCAGAGCCTTCCCGTAAGACATAGCCTCAAACCAAGTCAAGCTTAATGCACTCATAGTCTGAATGCACTTTATTAAGAGCACTGAAGAATTAAACTGGTACCAAGGATATCCTCTCAGTTGGACAAAAGTATTCCGAGAAAGACTAAGGGTGTGCCCAAATACTTATAATTGAGCCGGAGGGAGAGCCTATGTCAAAAAGAATTGTGATCGTGTGGCTTTGGGCACATGGAGTCTAATAAAAAGAAAACCCACACGTTGCTTGAGAGAACTGTACTGTCAAAAGCATTACTAGCTTGGACGAAAAGACGCGAAGACTGGGAAGTTAAAAGGACCTGGGCTTCCAGCATTCTACAGGGGGAAGCAAGCTGAGAAGAAAGCTCAGCCACCAGAAAGGACATATTTTCCAATGATCTCTTTAAAAAATTGCAGAGGGGGTGCCTGGGTGGCTCAGTTGTTAAGCATCTGCCTTCGGCTCAGGTCATGATCCCAGGGTCCCGGAATCGAGCCCCGCATCGGGCTCCCTGCTCCGCGGGAAGCCTGCTTCTCCCTCTCCCACTCCCCCTGCTTGTGTTCCCTTTCTCGCTGTGTCTCTCTCTGTCAAATAAATAAAATCTTTAAAAAAAATAAATAAATAAATTGCAGAGAAGGCTGAAGGAAAAGGAAGACTTCTCAGAGTCATGCAAAAACAGTGGACGGGGAGCTCTCCCGAGGCAGCAGAACCAGAATCTAATCATACTGAGTTTTGGGGTGGTTTGTTATATGATATTATTGTGAAAAGCCTGACAAATACTGACATTGGGATCCAGAAGGGGGCTCTGGCTGGAACAAAAGGTAGAAGCTGAGTATATTATGCATGCAGGAGAGAGGTAAGTAATTATGACCAAGAGGGCAGACCACAGTGGATTAAAATATTGGCCCCAGTTCTGAGCTTATTCTGTGTGCACCCTTTGCCATGAGACTTTTCAGATGCTCCCATGTTCCCAAGGAACAGATTTCCCTGCCCTTGTTGTAGGGCTTGATCCTGAGACTCACTTTCACCGATGGGATGTTAGCACATGGATTACAAGCTGAGGCTTGAAACCTGCTTGCACAGTTGGGCAGGACGTTTTTGCATTTCCGCCATTGCCAGGAGAAAAGTTCCCCTGCTAGCTGCCACTCTTCTAGCTGCCACTCTTCCAACTTGGACCCGGGAATAAACGGCTTTGCAGCAAACCTGAGCCCAACTCACATCAAGGATCCGAGCACAGATGGACCCCCACCTTGAAGCAGGGCCACCAGGTCAAGCCCAGACTAGATCCACTGCTTGCCATGCATGAAAATAAATGTTTATTGTTGCATTCATCTGAATTTAGGGATGATTTGTTAGGAAGCATTATTGTGGACATAGCTAATCCAGGCATGATTCTTACACTTCCTCTCCCTTCCCCTCCCACCAGGTACTGAGTGAGGTGAGGAGAGGAGACTGCAGTTTATCCAAGGAGTTCAGGTTGTGGCTACAGAGTAGAAAGGGGCTATTAGACAAGGGAGGGTCTCTGGGGAATGGAAGGGCCAACTCCTGGCCAGAGTGTGATCTCCAGCCGGTTTGTGGTGGGCTTGCCAGTCTAGGTGGACCAAGAGAAAATAGAATGTCCAGTGCACTAGGGAATGCTTGGGTGTGGCAGTGCAGGTGAACTATGCTAAAGAGGAATATAATTCTAGCAAGGGGGTGTAGCTCAGGGGTAGAGCATTTGGCTGCAGATTAAGAGGTCCCTGGTTCAAATCCAGGTGCCCCCTGCAGGTGGCTTACGTTATTGCCAAGTGCAAATGAATGACCTCATTTAGGGTCCTGCTCATTGTAAAGTCACCTACATCAGCACCCTCCCTGAGTCTGTGTCAGTTTCCCCAAGTGAATTCTGGGGCGAGGCACATGTCACGGTGCTGTTGTTAATGATGTGTGTGTGGTAGAAGTTTCTTACTTCCCTCTTAAAGTTTACGTTATGATCAGCTGTTACCCAGCCTGTCTGCACCGGAATTACTTAGGGACCATAGTAAAAATACAGATCAGCCCTAGGAATTAGGATTTAGTAGAACTGAGGAGGTGCCTGGGAGCTTCTGTTTTGGGGAGGCCCCCCCCCCCCCCCGCTAACTTCGATGGTAACATCCAGTCATTCCGAGTGGCTGGAAAATTATTTTGGAACTTACAACGCTATGTCATTTTAAACATTTTGGTGATAAACATCAATGATTTTTCAAGTTAGTGCCTTCAGCCCAGGACCGAGGGAATTGTAAGAGGTGGGCTTTAAGCACAGAGAGTGGCCAGGGGTGCAGAGGTAAGAGAATGCGACCATGGTAGCGTGGTGACAGATCACGCTGGCACAGTCCTGCGAGGCGTGGTGACAGCCCATAACTAATAACTTGACTCCGCACTGAGGTTCAAAATTGAAACACACTTATTAGACAAGACCGAGTAAAGCATTTGATTGACAACCTGGAGGTCCCTGATTCCAATTCAGATGTGTTCTTTTTCCCTCCCAACCTTTGAGCCCTCTTTCCATCTTTTGAGGAGTCCCAATTATGTGAGCCCTGGTGGAAGAAATGGCTCTGCTTGCAGCTGCAGAATTAAAGGCTATTTCCCGTTTTCTCCCCCTAGCACTTCTGGCCAAACAGGTGTTCCTGACTCACACTACACTCAGACCGAGTGACACAAATTCCAGGTTTGGCAGAGCTCAAGCACCATCCAGCAGCTCCCTAACTGGTGCCCGAGAGCCTAGCAGGCTGAGTCCCCTTGGATCGACCCTGCCTCGCGAACCTACAAGCCCCAACCTTCCCTTCAGTGCTGCGGGCTCCCTGCCACCTGGACAATGATTGTCTCATCTTTTCCCGTAGACAGAACCAGTTTCTGTTTCTGTAACAACGTGCCTAGGCTGATACAGCATTTGGAGTCGGTTGCAGGCAAAAGACCTTAAAGAAAGTGGGGTGGATGTAGGATTTCTTTTCTGCCCTACTCGGGATAGAAGAAAGTGGAAATCCAGGGGATTCTTCAGGGCTGGAAATCTGAGAACCCAAGGGCTCTCAGTGGTAAATGAGCTGATAAATCGATCACATAGATTCAACTGACCAATGGATTGGTGGCAGCTTATCCACCTGGGAGGCATTTAATGGCTGTTTATGGTTGACGTCCATTCTGGTCAATGTCCGTGCTGTAGAGATGGCTAAATATTTTGAGTATCACCCCTTCTTGGAATAAAGTTCCCACTGGAGCACAAAACCTTCAGGGACCAGCTGTTGTTACAGAACAGGATGAAGGGCCAAGCCAAGGCTGATAGTCTAGGGAAGCTCAATGTCATACAATGGAAAGCTCAAGTCTATATTCTCTTCCGACAAGGACAGACACGGCAGACTTCCTGAGCTAAAAACTCAGCTCGTGCTGCTGAATGACTGAGATCCTGAAACACAACGACAAGATCATCAATGGCGAGCCCAGTTGGGTTCACAGTTGCACCCGCCTCTTGGAGGCATTGCCGCTTCACTGAAGCTTCCCGGGATGTCAGGGCACCTCCTCAAGATCCACAAGCAAGTTGCTACATCTTGCTTTCACCTTAGGCCTTATTGGGGCTTTTCCTGTTACCCAGGTAATGGTGCCGGGGAAGACAAAATACTCAGGCGCAAAGGATCTCCCTGAATGGTCAGGTAGAACAAGGGGGATGGTTACTCCTTGCCAAGTTCTACCTACGTGTATGTATGTTTTTATACTTTATAATCCTCAAAGCTTTTCTCTAATATTTAACTCACGTGCACCTGCGCGCATGCGCACGCACGCACAAACTTTGATATCTCCCATTTGAATGAATGTGATGGCCTAGCCTTTCTGCTTTTTATTTTTTTTTTTTTATTTTTTTTTTTTTTTAAGATTTTATTTATTTATTTGACAGAGAGAGACACAGCGAGAGAGGGAACACAAGCAGGGGGGAGCGGGAGAGGGAGAAGCAGGCTCCCCGCAGAGCAGGGAGCCTGATGCGGGACTCGATCCCAGGACCCTGGGATCATGACCTGAGCCGAAGGCAGTCGCTTAACCAACTGAGCCACCCAGGCGCCCGCCTTTCTGCTTTTTAGTCAGTAATGACCTGAGCTTTGTAGTAAGAGAAACAGCCCTGTTACTTAGTCAAGGGGGTATTTAGCAGACGCGTCAGCAAAAGGTAAAGAACAGGAAAACGCTGAGCTCCTAAAGTCCCTTTCTCTCCTATGTCCAGATGTGACAACTATTTCCATCGTCAAGCACAGCGGCCATTCCTACATACCTGCTGATGCACGTGTCTCAAAAAAACTGGTGTTGTGGGCATGTGGGAATTGCTTTTGGCTTCCCAACACCCATCTCCCGTCCTAGGAACATCCCAGTTTTGCTTGGATGCAGGCTGGTAGAACGGGAATCTAGGACCTTCTATACCTTGGGGGTAGGCGTGCCCTGATGCTAGCTGTCTCATGTAGATGCTGTCCTCGGGATTCCAGCCACGGACAAGAGACAAAGCGCCCAGAGTGGCTGGTTCTGGATCATGCACATGGAGGTCCCTGACCACGCTGGCCTCTTGCCATGAGTCTCTGAGGCCCACGTGGCCATGCCTTTCCCAAGCTTTATTTTCTGCCTACTAGCAATTCTGTGATGTGTTTCCAATCAGTTCTTTTCTTAAATTAAAAAAGGCAGTTTGCTGAAAAATACCACCTGATACAACTGCCTTCACCTTCTTCTTGCTTTCTAACAATTGGAATGCGGCTTGATGACATACTTGGACTGGCCCAGTGGATGAGGGACAGAAGCTTTGTAAGAAAAATCCATCTGGTTCTACAGAAATGCAAAAACTCTCCCAAATAATAAGACCATCGGAGCCACCAAAACAAGGTCAGAGATCCTGAATCTGGATGGCCCCGTGCCCTGAGACCACCAGCCTGGACACTGGGTCCTTGATGCAACATCATCAGGAAGAGAGCAGGTGGGATCGGGGCAGTTGGGACCTGTCTCCACTGACCCATTTTGAATCTTGCTGGAATCAGCCTCTTTTCAGATAAAAGCATCTCTTGTTTAAGGGACACAGACAATTGGAATTGTTGCTTTTTTTTTTTTTTAAGCAAAACTAACTTGTGTGGAGAAAAGCAAATAGGTCATTTCAGAGATAATACGTTTATAATGTGCATATCACTTCTTACAAAGATGAAACTATTCTTCTATGATGTTTTTAACATGAAAAAGAATTGATTACTTTTTCATGCCAATAAAAAAAAGCTTTTAAGACACCTTTCCTAGTGGCTAGAGAGGATTCTTCTGTATGACTGCTATGACTGCAATTGATTTAGCCAACCTGCCTTTGTTGGTCACCTAGGCAGTTTCTGACTTCCACCATACGGACAAATCTGCAAAGGGTCTTGTTAAAGATGCATCTGTTTCTTACCTAGCCTCTACATGCCATGCCCATTTGGATGACTGTCCTTTCTATGCATCCTTGGGGGTCTCTGTGGTCTTTTAGTATCATAGGGGTAACTTCCAGGGGAAACATCCACAGAGGAAGGGATCCCTGGTCACAGCCCAGGAGGTAGTAGAGGCCTGAGTCTGGTGCTCAAATAGCCAGTCCTTGTATCTGGTCCCAAGTCATCCAGCTGTGCTGAGCTGGTGGTGGGGGGCCAGCATGGTGCCATGACCTCTCTGGTGAGGCATCTTCCCTTAAAGCCAAGGAGTAAGGGATGAGAAGAGCAAGGGGAGCAGAGGAAGCAATGTAAGGCAGCCCAGAGAACCCCATTGTGCCGAGGATGAGCATCAGAGTGGGACCAGGGGGAGTGGGGCTGGTGAAGTAAAACCTGAGTGGGAGGGAAGATTCCAGCTCTAAATGATGATTTGTGCCTCCCCACGGAGACTGAGGAGGTGGCAGTGCTGTGGGCAGGGAAGAATTCCAGAAGTCTCTGGAGAAGGACAGAGTAAGTTCAGAGTCAGACAGGGATCTGTCTGGATGAGGTTAGTCAGTCCGTTCCCCTTAGTTCACCAGAGATGAGGAGTTACAGTGCACGATGGCCCACAGGTGACATGGGGCCCATCAGCAACACCCAAACCGATAAGGGGGCATAGTTCGGGGGCAGAGCATCTGACCACATATCAGGTAGTCCCTGGTTCAAGTCTATGTGTCACCTGTTGGCCCTTCCTTTTGTCCTGACCACATGTTTGCAATCACCCTGTCCTGTGTCTGGGCTCCAATGACCATAAATCTCTCATTCCCACTTCACTGCCTTTCCATGCATTACACCCTCTCTTCAGGTTATGTCTTCCGTCCCACACATGGAAGCATGCAACAAACAGAATAAGGGGACAAAAGAAGATAGATGAAGGGGTAGTTCATCTCCTGCCCAGTTTAGCACAAAGAGGCCTTTAATCATAAATGTGGATTCTAGGGGTAACTTGGTCATTAAACCAAGTGTGTTTTGTTTGGGCATGATTTTAATTGCTGTCATTTTTTCCCCAGATCTATACCATGTAGGGCAAAAAGTAAATCGATAGCTCCAAAATCATCAAGAGCTTGTTAGAAGCTCCCGTCGTCCCTTGTCCCCTTCCCAGAGAGTCTGGTTTAGGGGCCCCAAGAACCTTGACTTTTCCCAGCCCTCCCCAACCCTAACTTCAGAGGGTCTGTTGAGCAGCCAGTTCTGAGCCCTGCTCCTTCTAAATGAGTCCAGAGGATGTTCAAGCTGCAAACCTCAATGTTTTCAAGGCCGGGGCCTACGGCTAGGGGCTCAGGGGAGGAAGAACGCTAGTTCTAAGTAGAGGTAAGAGGCAAGGGTGGGCGTAGCAGGTGGGGCATGTTTACAGGGCTGTAGGACAGCAGAGCACTACCAAGAACACATCACAAGGTGGAGACGGTCAGGGTGTGGCTCCGCAGGATTAGAGTGCTTATTAGACATGCATATACAAGTGGGGGTATAGCTCAGGGGTAGAGCATTTGACTGCAGATCAAGAGGTCCCTGGTTCAAATCCAGGTGCCCCCTATTATGCCAGCTTTTACCCCCTATAACAGCTGTTGTGCCCCCGACATTGAAACCTCTATGAGGAAAGAAGAGATGGCCCAGGACCCCTCGGTTTCACCTCCTGTGTTTCTCAGACTCAAGTGGGCTCCGCCACCCAACCCCACGGTGCTGTGCTCGCCAGGCCCTCTCTGGTGGCTGCAGGTAGGGCTTTGTGTTATTCTTTGACTGCCCAGTACCTGAACCCCAAACCAAAATAGTGAGTCTTGGTGGAAAGCCCAGCTCTGCAACCTGCTGTACCAAACAGATGTGCCAAATACTGTCACCCCCTATCCCCCTGACTGCTGGCGGGGGGCCCAGCTCAGACTTTCCAGAGTGAGCTTCATTCCAGGACCTAGGGCTCGGCACAGCTGTTGGTTCATCCAGCGCCCCCTGGGGGCCACAGTGCCTCCTGCCCCGCATGCTACTCCGCGGTGGCTCTGGCTGGGATTCGGGCCACTGGGGTCCCTTGGAGCCTGACTCTCCCACCGTCCCTCCAGGGCCATGGGCTCCTGACAACCTGCCAGGGACTGTCTGGTCTGTTTCCATCAGACAGAGGCACATTCTGGGTTTGCACCTGTGTGTGTGACTAGTATGGGAACTGGTACCCAGAGTAATTTGCAAGCAAGAGATCCTCAGAGAAAAGCAGATATGTGGGGATCGGGGGTTAACTGCCAGATCTCATTGTACTGAAGGCAGGAAAAGTCCCGGTTGGTCCCTCCTGGCTAGGAAGCTAGCAGACCAGGGTTAACAGATGCATTGTTGCCTGCAGTCAGCTGAAATCAAGTGCCCACAAAGAGCAAGAGCCCCGGTGGCTGACTCTAACTCCCCAGGAATGACTAGATCATACTACATCCAGTTCTCAGAAGGACACACGGGGCTTCCGACGACCGTGCCGAGAAAATCTGCCCAAGGCACCACGTGGCAGAGCCGAACACCAGAGGCAAACTTTGATCCAGCCGTTGCTAAATTCCCTGAAATGCTTGGTCTCTTGGGTGAATGTTGGGGCATTTATCAGGGAAGAACAGTCCTCCCAAAATCATAAAGGGGATTTATGAGAGGATATGGAGAAATCAATCCCAACTCCAAATGCCACCAATCGCCATGGATTTCCTCTTATATCTGGACTGATGGAACGGCTCACAGAGGGTCCAGCACCCCTGCCCCTGCCCACTGAATGCAGAAGCTGTCCATTCACTGTGGAAACTGAAAACACCCAGGGGGGCTTGCTTTCCTGTCCATCAGAATCTTTGCACTTTGGAATCCAAATAGCCTGTGGCTCCAGGAGGGGACAGTGTGGGGTCCCCTCCCAGGGAGAGGCACGTGTGGTCTGACTGTCCTAGGCAGTGGTTCAGCCAGCAAAGTCAGAGTCTCCAGGCCAGTTCAGAAGGTTTTTAGGCTTTGGTACACCGAACAGGCAGCCTTAAAGCCCATCCCTGCCCCCTCCAGATGTGCAAAGCCCCAGACATGAGGCCTTTCAAGGCAGATGGGGCTGCTTAGCAGGACGGTGACGTTAGCCTTCCTGACCAGATATCTGCCCCAGGCTCAGCCCCGGGATTCGGCCTTGGGATGAAGAAGGGGAAAAAGAAGAACCATCCAGCCAGTAGTCGAACAGGTGAAGCTGAGGGAGAGGGGAGCAGGGGTTAGAACAAATGAGCCCAGGAGAGGTGGAGTGAAGAGGGAAGGCGGGGGAGGCAAGAAAGTGTACCAGCGAGAGACAGAAGGAGGGGAGGGACTGGGCAGGGCAGAGGGGGCTTCAGGGCACTCAAATGAGGGTCAGTGGGAAAGGGGAGGGAGCTTATGGCCAGGAGAGGGTGAGTCAGCTGGGACATGGGGCCGGCAGAAATAAACAGAAACTACTGGGTCCTGGGGGAGGAGGGTCCCTCCCTGGGGGAGGCCACAACCATGAAATGATGTCAATTAGGAAACAATGTGAAGTAAGCTCTGGGTCCGGGGAAAAGATCTGACTGCGGGTCGGGAGGGCCACAGTTCAGATTCCCAGGCTGCTGTGAGCTCATCCTGTTTAGTCCTAGATGTGGGGTGGACATCATTCGGATCATTATTTGGGAAGGCCTATCTCCTCCAGCCCAGGCCAGCCTCGGCTACGGGGGGAAGGAAGCAGCTGAAGGCAGTGGGCCCCGTCGCGTCTTGTCCCAGGTTAGGGAAGTGGAAAGAACCCAAGACCAGTCACATGGGATCTGGCCCCAACCCTATGATTAATCAGGTGTGTGTGCTTGGGCACATCTCTTAATTATGGCCTCTTTTCAAGCCTGTAACATGGGGCACCAAACTAAATTGGTGGTTTCCAATTCTGACTTTCCACTGGGATCATCCCATGAGCTTGTTAAAAATAGAGTCCCTTGGCCCTGCGCCCAATTATGCTGATCCAGGCAGTCTGACCTGGAGCCTGTGAGCTGTATTTCCATGAAAGCACACGCCATGGCTCTTACCATCTCACACGCCAGGTGCTGTGATGGGCCATCCAGCTGGGGACCCTTGGCCTTAGAGAAGTCCAGAGCCCTCCACTGACACAGCCCTGCTTTGACACTGACGTCCTTGGCCAAGGACGGCTGGCGTGGGCAGAGGATGGTGCAGAAGGGGATGGTGGGCAGGAATGCCTTCCACCTGAAGCAGAGCAGGTCTCGGGGACTGACAAGACATGAGGGGGTAGGGCAGTGTCTGAAGGAGTTCTGGAATTAATGACAGAGGCCAGAGGTCTTCCTGTCAGAGTGAGGTGAGCTTTTAAGGACAGATGTTGCTTACCTGTTCTTGATTTTTGGAATGCGACTCCAGCTTCCTTTCCCTCACGGGAGCCCGTGATTCTACACCAAGGACAGAGAGAAAAGAGGCCCCGGAAGGTCTCTCTTCTTCAGCGTTTCCCTCCCTGGAGTCAGTCCCACAGCGCCAAGCACAATCCTGCTCTTCCCTGGGGGCGTGGGTCTGTGAGTCCTGAGCAGGCCTCAGGGGGAGCTCTACAACCTGAGCCAGGGAGCCTCAGGCCAGAGCCTCTGGCGGGCGGCCAGCATGCTGGGTTCAGAAAACTAAGCAGCTACCCTACTGCAGGGCTCCTGCTGGCTCAGCTACTCCTGTAGGAACCCACTTGTGATTAAAAGTTAAAGAAGGTGGCACCCGGATTTGAACCAGGGACCTCTGTGGTCTGCAGTCAAATGCTCTGCCCCTGAGCTATACCCCCCCAGCTAAGAAAAGGGTATAAGTAACACCTTTTACCTGTGTTGCTACATCAGGATTCAGTTTTGCTGGTTGGAATGTCCTGGCCAGCTCTGCTTCTCTCAGCTCTGGCCTTCCTCCTGCAGGAACCCAGCCCTTCCTCTTCCTGTGTCTCTACTATATGCACCTGGCTGAGGATGCGCCTGGTCATGCTCGCACTCTCTCCCTCTCTCAAATAAATGAATAAAATCTTAAAAAAAAAAAAAAGAATATCCATGATAATTTGTCAAGTGAAAAAGCAGGTTACAAAACCGTGGGTCTGAATGAAATTGTTGATGATCTCAGCTTTTTTCTGTGCTTTTATTTACCTTTCAAGTTTTCCATGTTGAGTTTGTGGCCTTTGTAAAAAAAAAAAAAAAGTTACTTAGGAAAAATTATACTCTAGGAGAGTTCCACTCCTGGGAATTTATCCCTCAGAATTACTCATGTGAGTGCACAAAGACGCGATAGGTGGAGACTCATTGCAGCTTTTACCTTTTTTGTTAGAAATAAATTGGAAACCACCTAACTCTCCACTGACAGGGAATAGGTTACAAAGCAGTCAGAGGATAGGATATGATGCAACAGAAAAAGATTAACACAGGTCCAGAGTACGATGATGAGAAGACTCTTAAACAATATCATTAAGGGCAAAAAGCAAATTGCGTGGCATGTGTATGATATGAACTCATTTGGACTTTTAAAAAGATACCAGGTATATATATTATTATATAATAAGGGGCGCCTCGGTGGCTCAGTTGGTTAAGCGTCTGCCTTCGGCTCAGGTCATGATCTCGGGGTGCTGGGATGGAGGCCGTTGTAGGGCTCCCTGCTCAGGGGGAAGCCTGCCTCTCCCTCTCCCTCTGCCCCTCCCCCCGTTCATGCTCTGTCTCTGTCTCTGTCTCTCTCTCTCTCTGCAATAAATAAATAAAATCTGTTTTAAAAAGATTATATATACATACAAAGGTATTTACGTATAAACACATATTAAATTTTTATATATATAAAACAATTTTTGAGAGAGAGAGAGAGAGAGGTGGGAAGGGGCACAGGGAGAGGAAGAGGGAATCTCAAGCCGACTCCACGCTGAGCCCGGAGCCTGACCCAGGGCTTGATTCCCCCCACCCAGAGATCGCGAACTGAGCCAAAACCAAGTCGGACACCCAACCAACTGTGCCACCCAGGCGCCCCTAAAAATATAAATTTAAATATAAATTTTTATATTTATTTATATGTTATATACTACAGATAACATATCTATAAAATATATATATCATCTCCTATGGGAGAAAATAAACCAGACAGCTACTGCCAACGAGGGGGTGGGGGATTCTTTTATTTTCCGATTTACACACGTAATAACCCAAATGTCTACACACTCCAGCCTTGCAGGTACTGAGTGGTTAAAAATAACTGAGAGATGGGGCGCCTGGGTGGCTCAGTCGTTAAGCGTCTGCCTCTGGCTCAGGTCATGGTCCCAGGGTCCTGGGATTGAGCCCCGCATCGGGCTGCCCTCTTCCACTCCCCTTGCTTGTGTTCCCTCTCTCACTGGGCCTCTCTCTATCAAATAAATAAAATCTTTAAAAAAAAAAAAACAGAGAAAGCACTACGAATATTCTTTCCTTTCCTGCCTTCCGCAGCTGCACGCGTCCTGATTCCTCCTCTTCCCTAGATCCCAGCCGGCCCCAAGCCCCTCCCGGTCTGTCCCTCCCCCACCACTTCTGCCCCCGTGGTGGTGACAGGCATTTGTCCTTTCTGCTGGTTTTCTGCCCCCTCCCCTCCAGCGCTGTCATCGTGGTTTCACACACCGGGCGTCCACTGTCCACCCAGCCAGGAGGCACGGTGGTTGGCGTGAGGACAAAGGGCCAGCCCACTGCCCCCTGGGGACCCCAGCACCGCCCAGCCCCTCAGCCACACACCGCCTCTTCCACGCCTGCCTTCTCCGCCCGGACCTCTCAGCCTCCCCAGAGGCCTCTCGGACTCCAGGCTCTGATGCCAAGGGTACAGGGAGGGCACACAGACCGTGTAGGAGTCTGAAAATCGTGAGAGCAAAGCTCGCCTCCCAGGTCAGTGGAGACTCACAATAAAGTCAAAGGGTGACATTTCCAAAGGTAGAGAAAGGTTTTCGTATTCACACTCGGAGCAAGACAATCGAGGAAGGGACAGGCCCCGGCTCAGCGATGAAAATCGTATGCACAGCCTCATTTACGCAGGCTCTCTCCCGTAAGAGGGAGATGGTTAAATCAGGGGGCAGGGGCCACTAGGGAGCCCTCGGGAAGGGCAAGAAACAGAGACAGCTCCTGCACAAATCCGGAGGGCCCCACGGGGAGGAGGAGGACATGGATGGAGGCTGCCACCAGAAGTCATTTTCAATATCAGAAGGTGTCGTGGGAGGGCAGGGACAGGAAAGGGACAAGCCACCCGGCTCTCAGCCAAAGTTCCAAGTGTTTACGAAACTGGAAAAAAGAAGCACTGAGTCAGAAATTTGAGTCTCTCGCTAACAAAAAGGAGTCAGCTTCAATGAAAGGGAAACTCCAAAGCACATCCCTGAGGATAAAAGAAGTTTTGTTTTTTCAGGCACTCATGTTGTATGCTGATAACGGAACTCAGGATAGAGAACCTTTGCAACCCGGGGTGTCAGACGGAGAGCTCTGGGCCAGCTTACCGAGTTAGACCAAGTCTGACCACGCTGTTTCTATGCTGCTCTTTCCCGCCGTCCGGCGTAAGGGGGTTGAGGCTTTCTTGCTGTCAAATAATTTATTATGAGAACCTGTTTTTAGCCCATCAAAAGTGTAGATTTCTGTTGTTGATCGAAGCCTGGGGGGTGGGGAAATGGGAGAAAGGTCATAAAAGATGATGGGTGTAAAAGCATAACAGAAATCACGGCTTGCGCTTGTGAATTCCATGCCATATCTCAGAACTCACAATGAATTCTGAGACTGTCTACCAACATGCTCAGCTGCTCCTTCTCCGAACCACAGAAAGTCATTACACATTTTAGTTTTGAGATGGGTGATATAATTCACCGGTCCCTTATGCAGAAGTGTACTTGTAAAGCTTGAATAAGATATACGATTGTCTTTAATAATTCCTCAACGTGCACTTGAACACGTGGAGAGGGGCCCACCCTCTGAGCCACAGATCCCAGCGCTTTGGCTTGGAAAGAGAAGACCCCTTCCACCCTGTTCACAGAATGCCTGAATTGAGAAGGGAGAGTATTGAGGACACAAGGCAGAGACAGTGACTGTCCCTGGAAGATACTGTTAACATCGGGTCACCGATGATGGCCACTTAGGGATGAATCCGAGGAGATCCAGAACACAAGGTGCTGGGCAGAGTGAGCAACTATGGTATTAAGCTTCAGCATTTGATGGTTTGGGTGGGGGAAAACAACTTCACATTGACATCTAATAAGGAAGAGGAAGTTATAAAAAAATGCAGCATCAATTTAAGTTAGGGATAAATAGGGGGCACCCAGATTTGAACTGGGGAACCTCTTGATCTGCAGTCAAATGCTCTACCCCTGAGCTATACCCCCTCCTGCTATGGTGTGACTTAATTAATATTCTTCATCTGTGTAGCCACACCCAGACCACCTGTAAAGTGATGAGTAACCCTTCGGAAGGACCTCTCTCGGGAACCGCCGGGCCTGCTTCAGTGAAAACTCACCAACATGCTGCATAACAAGCAACAGGCTCCTTCCTCAAAAGCCCCACAGCCTGTGTCCTCCTGGCCTACAGCCCGTAGGAAGGTGGGAGCAGTAAAAGGGTGAGGGGGCCATCCCAGGGACAGAGTCTCAGGCCCCACACGTGGTGGGCAATCTGAAACAAGACAGTCCTGCCTAAAGACAGCACTTAGCAAGGGCTAAGCTCTCAAGGAGCAAGTGATTTGAAGACAAGAAAGAGAAAAGCAACCCCGAGCATCCACAGCCCCTGGCAGGCTGACTTGGTGTGGGCCCTGAGTGAGCACTCTTCATCTGGTCTGGAAAGCTACAGGGAGTTATTTTAATTCTTGTTGGACTTAGGTGGATGGTGCCCTGGGCTCCTGGTCAAATGAAAATCCTCTCTGAAGGAATGCACCAGGAAACAAGCTTCCTAGAACTCCCACAGGTCGGGTTTTAACACATCTAAGTGTGCGAGAAGCAGCACAGCATGGAGACCCACAGCATAGACTCTGAAGGCAGAGAGCCTGGATCCAAGTCCTGCCCCAGCTGTGGGACCTCTGGCCGGTTACTTCCTCTCTCTGTGCCTCGATGCATACGCTGTAAAATGATAATAGCATATACTTGATGGACTGGTGGGTAGATTAAATGAGTTAATCCACATAAAACACTTGAACCAGGACTGGCACATAGGAAGCTCTATGTCACTGTTTGCTGAGAAAATTTAAAAATGCACGAGGAAACTAGCTAACATTCGTGAGAGTCGACAGAATAGGAAACACGGGAACTGGACCTGCAAAGACTCCACCTAGACATTATTTGAATAAATCAAAGAGTATCTTAAAAGAGAGAAATGAAATCTAAACTGAGGAGCAAAAGACTCAGAAATGGTCACATATATTTGAAAAACTAATCAAGACATTCTCGAAATGAAAGATGTAATTAACTTGTTTTTACTTCTTATTGCAGTGTAATTTACACAAAGCACACAAATCTTAAATGTACAGCACAATGAATATTGGCATATACACACACCCAAAACCACCACCCAAATCAAGACAGAAAATTTCTAGCACCTCATAGGGTTCCCTTGCACCCCTTCCCAACTGCCCCCTCTCCCCAAAGATAACCGCCATTTTGTCACCATGGATTAGTTTTGCCTGTTCTTGGATTTATTCTTTTGAGTCTGCTTCTTTCACCCAACCTCAGGTTTCTAAGACTCATGCCTGTTTAGCCTCTGTGACAGTAATGTGTTCTTTTTGATTCCTGTTTAGCATTCCGTTGCATGACTGTACCATGATTTATTTATCTATGCTACTGCTGGTGGACATTCAGGCTGTTTCCAGTTGGGAGCTATTAAGAGAAATGCTGGTATGAACCTTCTTATATGTACATGTGCACTCTAAAGTATATAGCTCGGAATAGATTTACTGATTAAGAGAGCATTCACATTTTCAACTCTTAACTGATAATGCCAGACAGTTTTCTGAAGTGGTTATATCAAATTGTACTACCACGATGGTGTAGGAGAGTTACCACTGCTCCATATCCTCACAATGCTCAGGACCATCAGTCTTCTCCATTTTAACCATCCTGGTGAGAATCTAGTGGTATCTCCTTGTGGCTCCAATTGCATGTCCCGAAAGACTAATGACGTTTGAGCATCTTCTCACATCCCGATTGGTCATTTGAGTGTCTGCTTTTGTGAAGGGCCTGTTCAAATCTCTTGTTCATCTTTCTGTTGGGTTGTCTGTACTCTTCTTATTGTTTTGCCCAAGTTCATTGTGTGTTTTGGATATGAACCCTTCATCGGTGATATGTATATATGTATATCATGTATTTACAAGGAAGTTTGGAGGGACCATGTAAGAGTAGAAGGTTTGGTGAAGGAAATGACCTTGTTGGGAGACAGGAGAGTGAAGAGCTTTGCCATTCATTGACTAGGAAGTTGGTATACTGCCACCTTTATCAGCTAAAATCGTGGATTTTTCCACTGACCCAGCTCAGTCCTGCTAAACTCACTTACTCTATCTGTGTAAGTTGTATTGTCCTAGAAAATTTTCCATGCCTTCTGAATATTACATTTTATTGGCACAAAGTCATTCATAATATAATCCCATGATCTTTTTTTTTTTTAAAGATTTTATTTATTTATTTGAGAGAGAGAGAGCACATGAGAGGGGGGAGGGTCAGAGGGAGAAGCAGACTCCCTGCCGAGCAGGGAGCCCGATGCGGGACTCGATCCCGGGACTCCAGGATCATGACCTGAGCCGAAGGCAGTCGCTTAACCAACTGAGCCACCCAGGCGCCCCTCCCATGATCTTTTTAATGTCTTTGGAAATTGTAGTAAGGTATCCTTTCAAATATCTCTTTTATTGGTTATTAGTGTTTTCTCTTTTTCCTTTGTCAGTCTTGTCTGGGTTAACATTTTTTATTATTTGTTTCAAAGAACAACTTTTGCTTCATTGGTCCTATCTCTTATGTATTTGTTTTCTATTTAATCAATTTATGCTTTCATTAATTTATCTTTATTACTTTCTTCTTTATTTTTCCTTTGGCTTTATTGTCCCTTTCATTTTTTAAAATTTTTTATTTTTTAGAGAGGGTGGGGCGGGTGCAGAGGGAAACCGAGAGAGAATCCCAAGCAGACTCCATGCCCACCTAGCATGTGAGTTCAACACGGGGCTCGATCTCACAACCCCAAGATCATGACCTGAGCTGAAATCAGGAGTGAGTCACTCAACTGACTGAGCCACTCAGGCGCCGCTTTACTGTCCCTTTTATATCTTTTTTGGGATAGATGCAGAGCTAGTTAATTTTCACCTTGTCTCTTCATAATGCTGTGGATGCAAGAATTGCCCTCTGCACACTGCTATGGTTGCAACTGACAAGTTTCAATATCTGGTATTTTCATCATCATGTAGTTCAAATATTTTCTAACTTCTAACTCAATTGCAATTTCCCTTTTGGCCCCTGGATTATTTAGAAGTGTAATTTTTAATTTCTAAGAAGGTGGGGATTTTCTAATTATTTGTTAGGTTTTCTTGTTATTTATTGTTACTTGAATTTTAATTTAATTTGGTCAGGATACATACTCATTGTGATTGAGATACTTTGGAATTTGTTAAGACTTGCTTTACACTCAGAATATGGTCAATTTGTGTGAATGTTCCATGAGTGAATGGGGGAAAAAATGCATGTTCTCTACTGCTGAATGTAAGGTTCTTTATGTGTTAATTAGGTCCTATTTGTTAATCATGTTGTTCAAGTCTTTTATATCCTTCTGATATTATCTCTGCTGTCCTATCAATTCACAAAAGAGGGTTTTAAAGATCTCTCGCACGCTTGGAGGGTCATCCATTTCTCCTTTATAATCTGTGAATTTCTGCTTCTTATGTTTTGAGGCTTTGTTTTTAAGTGCATCAAATTTAGAATTGTGGTACTTAACTGGTGAGTTGAACATTTTATCAATACAAAATGACCATCTTTATCCCTGGTAATGATTTTTGCCTCAGCAACTATTTTGTCCGGTATTAATATAGCTACAAGACATATAGTTGTCATAGTTACATCTCTTTCTGTCCTTTTATTTTCAATATATTTATATCCTTATGTTTTCTACCTATCTCTTGTGACCATCCTATAGTTGTTGTTGTTTTTTATCCAGTTACATTCTTTGTCTTTTTACTGTGGTATTTTATATATTTATATTTAATGTTAATACTGATAATATTTTGGTTTAAGCCATCTATCTTCTTTGTCCTTCAAGTTCTAGGTTCTTTTGCCTCCTTTACTGTCTTCTTTTGGCAACTATAGGAAGAGACAGCGGGAGTTGAGAGGAGATCCCTGCACCGTGGAATGGAACTGGTAAAAATCCACAAGAGTCCAGGGAGCTAACAGATTTCTCTTGCTGATAGGATCACACAAAAGATGGTTAGTGTGGGGCTGACAGACCTGGGAACCAGAGTGTAGGCAAGGGAACCAGCAACCTTGTCTGCTATTGAGAGTGACCTAGACTCCTTGGAATGGCATTTGCCTAGAATAAAAAAGAAGGAGCTAGAGAATAAAATCATTAGCACTTTTCCTGTGCTGACCTGGGTGGCGACAAGTGTCTCTAGGGGACAGCAATTTTCTCACTGTCCACAAAAGGTGGACTCACAGCGGTGCAGAACTCGACCACAGCTCCAATAAAGCTACACCCCTCCCCACAGCAGACCCTCTGAATCCTTTGTTTCCATTACAGGCTCATCGAGGACATACTTCCCTCCCTCACTTCTTTCTTCTCACTCCAGCACAAAAGCTCGTGGCAGAAGCAGCCAGACCGCAGCTGCTTGGTTTCCCGCCACACCTCAGAGACCCCTCTCTTCACCTCTCTTCTTTCCCATTCTTCTCAGAGAAAACATGCCTCTCCTCCCTTCCAAGTAAACGACTCCATCTCTACTCTGGTCCCCACAACTGAACTGACTCAATTCTTTCTCCATCTTATTCTTTCCCCTAACCAAAAGCCTGCTCCCATCTCTAGCCTAAATTAGATTAGGCTTCCCACCTTCCCTATAGCTAGTCTGTATTTCTCTCTGGACAAAAGTAATCCTCATTATCTGATACTTTCTCACACTATTGCCCATCCCGTATATCTCATCAGCCACCAAGTCCTGTATATTTTATCCTGAAAGTTTCTCTGGAATTCCTTTTCTCCCCTGCTTCTGCTTCCTTACTCTGTCTGTGTCACTGGGCGAGTTCTTTAACTCTGTTAGCTTCAGTTTCCTCGTCTTAAACAGGGATGAGTTTCTTGTGACAAATACGGTTCACTTCAGATAAACTGCCCCATGTGGTACTAGCACATAGTAGGTGCTCAAAAAAAATAATACCAGTTAAGGAAGGGTCTTTGGGCAAACTCGGTCGTGTAAGCGTTCTCTGTAATGTCTCCTAAGTGATGTCCTGAAATAAAGGGACTGGCAAAGAAGTCCTGCTTCTTTGCAGTCTGAAGGACTCCCTGTGACCCACAGAACAAAGTCTGAATTCCGAAACCTCCCTTACAAACAGACTCTCCTTTGTTGAACGTCCGCATCTGACATTAGGTCACGGTCACGTGCCCTCCACCCTGTCCCCTGCATAGTCGTCGTGCTCACACACACACTTCCAACCTCCTGCAGGTACACACACACCCCTGCATGCATGGTCACGCACACATGTGCACCCACTCTGCACACACAGGTACATACAAACATGCATACCTTCTAGACCCAGAAAAACACTCCAAACACATGGCGCCTTTGTTTCCTTGTGCATGTGCTGCCCACACACCGCCTGACGCTCACTGTCCAGACCCAGCTGACCCCACCATCTCCGTAGAGCCCTCACCGAGTCAGCCCGGAGGCGCCAGGCTCCTTTCTAGCTAATATATTTTATGTTGCAACTCACTCTTCCCCACAAGAAGGAGAGCCTCTGAAAAGAGCGAGGAAGGAAAATGTCTGACTAGATTTGGCTCACCTCTGGACCCCCAGGCCTGGCCTCTTGCTCAGCACAAGAAGCATTTGAGGAATTTAACTGAGAGGGCTGATTGCTCTCTGGGGTTTGGTCCTGCCCAGGGAGAGAGAGAGATGGGGGAGGGGAGGCGGCGGGGCTGCAGGCAGAGGGCTCACAGGTGGCCCGGGGGGGACCCAGGGGTAAGGGGGAGTATGCGGCAGAAAGACAGACGCATTTTCAGTGGGCAGGCTGCCTGCTGCCTACAGGTCACCCCTGCTTATTCAGGAGGGCAAAATCACCGCGTGGCTTCAACACAGAAAAGGTACCTGCTGGGAAGATACACTCATTCCTCTGTGGGGTGACAGGACATCTAATAGCTTAGATCTAGTACACTAGACAGGGCACTGAGAGGTCTCTGGGTCACATCTCCATGCCCACTACTCACTCTCCATTCTATTCATTGAACTCTTGTTAAATGTCAAGATCCCTCTTGTGGGTGAGCAGTGGAGATCAGGAACCTTCTGGACCAAGGCAAGCTTCCAGCTCTGAGTCCTTGTCTGACTCAGCAGTCCATGGCCTCTTCAACACCAGGCGACTTTTCTCCCAATTCCACGGCTCTCCCAGGTGGGCAGAGGATCTGTTTGAGACATCAGCCCACAATTATTCCCACAGGCTAATAGACTCAGAAGGTCCCGCAGGAGGTAGCTGAGTCTTTGGCTTTGGAAACAGGAGAAAGAGCAGCAAAAAGAGAAAAAGAGGATCATTGGAAGTGTGTTATAGGTTGACTGGGTATGTGTGAGGCTCAGCGGAGAGAGCATGGCCCTGTACCGCAGCTGTGTGAAGCCAAGACCTCCCTCACCTGGTCTCTGCCCGAACACACCAGGCCCTAAGAGTCCTAAGTGACAGGAACCTAAGCCTCTGCAGGAACCCTGAAGGAATGCAGGATGCCATAGCCCACTGCAATCCAGTTGCAATGCAAAGCCTTGGCACATAAATAAGGGGGTACCTGGATTTGAACCAGGGACCTCTTGATCTGCAGTCAAATGCTCTACCCCTGAGCTATACCCCCAGCCTGCACATGCTACATAATTAATACCTTTCATCTGTTTGGTAACACTCAGCTCTGCAAAATGAAGTCATGGCCCCTTTCCAGGACTGTCTTTCTAGAAGTTGCCAGACCTGGTTCATGGTAAGACATCCTTCCTCAGCCCTGCAGCTTCCCAGGCCTCAGTCCCTGGTGGGGTCATTAGCGAGCAAAAGAGGAGAGAAGCCGCCTGAAGAACGCCAACCCATTGCCTTCTTGGTTTAGCCCAAGAGCTGACCAACCTGTCACCAAGGACAGGTTCTGATTTGCTTCCTTGGTTTTCACCAGTCACCAGAAGATTACCCTTTCTCCATCAAAACTGCAGACCCAGGCCTCCCCAGCCACTTTGATTCGAGGGGAGCAGGCAAGGTCAGGTATAACCACACGCTTCCATTCCCTTACTGTTTATAGGAAGCTGTAGAGGGTGGTCTCTATCTTTCGCTCGCCCTGGAGTCCACAGACAGAAATGGGCTGTTGGTTCAAATGTTATGAGCGCAACAGAGATTCAGGGGGTTTACTACATAAATTGGGCTTATAGGAACAATTCTTTATAGACTGGAAAGAAATTCAAGTAGTATAAGAAGCCCCATGGAATCCCTCCTAGTCAGGAATCATCTTATACCTATCATAACATCTCTGCCACAGGGAACAGAGACAAGCGCCCCCCTCGCCCCTGGTGGCCCAGTTTTATGAACTTCTCCATTGGTCCTAGAGTTTCATATCCACTGGAAAGAATAACTCAACATCCACTAAGACCAAAATCATTGCCTTTAGCAGACACTCTCCAAAATAGTTCAGTAATGAAAGGACTCACAACCACCATCTGTTCACTTACCTGAGGGCAGATTTGCAGCTAATAATAACAACTGACATCTGTGTACTAGGTGTTGTTCTAAATACTTTAAATTCTCTCTCTCTCACATACACACACCCTATGAGGTGGTACTATTATTATCCTCCATTTTATAAATGCAAAATCTGAGGCACAAGGGAGACTGAGCAACTTAACTTAGGGTTACTGCCCTAACCTCACCCAGTGACCCTTAGAATCAACCAGACTTCCCACAGGAACTTGAGGTCTTCCTATTGCTGCTAGATGTATGCAAGGAACAACTTATCTTCACAACTCTGAAGCATGGAGAAGTGCTTGGCACTGACCAATAGTTGGTGTTCAGTGAGTCAATGAGTATAACTGGGCACTTTTCTTTTTAACTGGGAGCCTAGGATGGAAGGGGGACTGGGAGGCAGGGGGAAGGACTATCCGAACTTGCACATAAATAAGGGGGCACCTGGATTTGAACCAGGGACCTCTTGATCTGCAGTCAAATGCTCTACCCCTGAGCTATACCCCCAGCCTATACATGCTGCATAATTAATACCTTTCATCTGTTTGGTAACACTCAGTTCTACAAAAGGAAGTCATGGCCCTCTTTCAGGACTGACTTTCTGGAAATTGCCAGACCTGGTTCATGGTGAGACATCCTCCCTCAGCCCTGCGGCTTCCCAGGCCTCAGTCCCTGGTGGGTCATTGGCGAGGAAAAGAAGAGAGAAGCCACCTGAAGAACCCCCAGTCCATCTCCCATTGCCTTTTTGATTTAGCCCAGGACCTGGCCAACTGTCTCCAAAACTACCCCCCCCCCAATCGGGGATCCCAGCCCTTCGCATTTCTCCCTTCAGTGAAGACAGAAATGGACTCTAATTCAGACAGTGTTGCAGAGCTCCAATAGTTGGGGGAGCAACACTGTCTGTCTCCCTTGTCAGAGTAGCTAAGCCAGGCTTTAGACCCCAGAAGTTTGAAGCAAGTACGTGAGTGAGCTCTGGTGTGGGAAAAACCAGATCCCCAGAGGGAAATGTATATCCCACATGGAGAGAACCTAGATGCTATGATTTGTCTCCATAGGTCTCACCAGGACTCCACTGTGCCAAACTGTTTTTGCCAGGAAGGAGGGGTGAGGGTGATGATTTAAGGTTACCATTTACTGTCTGATCCTGGGAAGTCTGTTATATCTACTCTGGTCTGCCCTGGAAAAGCCCAGCAGAATTCCCAGCATGCGTCCCTGCCTTCTCTTTGAAGACCCAATAGAGTGGAATAAATTAGATATATGCAGAAAGGGGAAAAAGCTAGATTCCAAGAGAAGGAGGGATACCCAGAGCATTAGTATAGGCAAACATGCAAGGGGCAATCCGCCCAGATTGCCATTGTGCAAGGGCTGACCAGTGGCTTCCGATTTCAGGAAGGATCATAATTAGCATGGATGAAAGGAAATTGGAATATGGGCAACAGCTGTGAATAGGAAAACCAATAGGGCAGGGGGCACCCGGATTTGAACCGGGGACCTCTTGATCTGCAGTCAAATGCTCTACCCCTGAGCTATACCCCCCTGCTTGCTATGGATGTCTAATAAACACTTTTCACCTTCATAGTCACACCCAGAACTCCTGTAACACATTGGGAGTTTCTACTTGTCTCTAGAGAGCTGATAAAACCAGCAATTTATTCCTCCACAAACTCACCCCAGAGAGGTCCTCCCCAGAGCCCCCAGCCTTACCCCTCCACGTGCCTGTATCTCCCCCTGTTCTTCAGTCTGTGGTAACTGCAGCAACCAGAAGGAGCATTGACTTTAACTACTGGAAGGGCTTTTAAAATTTATTTGTCTGTGTTTCTCTTACTCTACACCACAAAACAGCAACTTGAAGAGCTCCTGCCTAACCTCTTTGGAGATGCATGCAGTACTTACATCTGAAGATGTCTGTCCAGTGTGTGCATCTATTCATCAAACCTGGGGGGTGGGGGTGGGGGCAGCTGGGGAGGTTAGTGAAATTTCCAGTCCCTGACCCGGATCAAGGCATTGTCCTAGAACCATCATGGAGACATGAGGACTACACATAGCTTCTGGATTCCAGCCGGGGAACTCTTGAGCTACAGTGAAAAGCTCTACCCTGAGTTACACCTCCACCCACAGAACATGGATGTTTTTAATATTATATTTTGTGTTTTTTACTGAAGTATCTTGTGCAATTATTTTTAAAAGTCAAATATTGTTTTTAAAGCTTATCAGAACAAACTCAATCCTTTGTATCTCCCTCCTGCCACCCAGAGGCAACCACCCTCTACTGTTTTGTCTGTTTCTTTTAGTCTATTTGCTGCCATGATTTCAAATAATATAAATATCTCATGATATGCAATATCAAACTTAATCAAGTTTAGACATCAACTGTCGTACTTTTATGATGAAGATTATAATTTATGTGCCTCCTTCCCTTCTCAGTTTTCTCTTATAACTATATCTCAACTTTTGGTTAAATAATTTTCTATGTTTCTATGTTTAATATTTTCATTGGTATTAGTTAATAGTGTTCATAGTGCTAAGTGGAACTAAGAATTCTGGTTAAACTTTTGGTTTTTCCTGAAGTTAGTAATAACCTCATGTTTCAACTGCTTAGTTTTCTTTGAATATCTAAGATTTTCCACAAACTTTAATCACTCCCTAGCTACCAGAAGAGCCAAAATGAACTCTGAAGAAGCAATTCTAGTTTCTCCATCCCCACTCCCTCCTGGCTGATGGGGATGTCAGGGATGAGGAGGGCCTGCTGAAGGCCAAGCTCGGGCCTGGGGCGGGGGTGGCGTGGGGCAGGCAAGGAGGCTGCCTAGCAATGGAACAGGCCTGCTGGTGAGCTGGGAGGCACACGGAGAACAAAGGAAAAGCAACAGAACAACAAGACCCTGAGTCTCAGCTTCTAGGGGAAGAGTGTGGACCAAGAGGTCTGCTTCAATTCCTAGTGCCCCTCTTGGGTCTGGCTTAACATCCACATAGACGGTTCTGAACTTCTCATTACTTTGCACCTGCTAGGTCCTGAATCTGTGAAGTCTACAAATAAAAACCGTACTGGTTGGAACCTTGACAAAGCCCACTTCAGCCTCAGAAGGATGAGCTCCTCATGGCAAACTCCCTCAGCTCCCTCCTGGCCCCACTCACGGGCCCTCATCACAAACCATCTCTCACTCTAAAGTCCTGATGAATGCAGCTTCTCAGAGACTCCTGGCTTGCTTACCTTGAAAAGACACGTTTATGCATTGGGCCTCAGGAAATAATGTTGATTAAGTAGTACCACCTGGTGTTCCTCTGGAGGAGAAAGACCCAGAATGGTCTGGGGTACAATGCAGTGTCTTTCCCACCAGAGCAGAGTGACCTGACCTCAGTGAGAGATGAAAATTGATGCAGAGAGCCGAGGGGGAAAAGAAAAGTCTAGAGGGCTGAGAAATGATGGAGGGTTTCAGTGGACTAAAACCAAATTCTGAGTCCTGAATATAAAGCCCTTCAACCCCTGGCCCCTGCTTCCCTTGGAGCTCCAACCCACTCCCTCTGCTCTTTGTCCCCAGGCACTTAGGACACCTCTGGGGGCACTTTATGTCCCACCTTTGTTTATGCTCTTTCTCCTGCCCTGATTGCCCCTGCCTGCATCTCTGCAAGAACCAAGGAGGCTTCCTGGAAGAGGCACCAGCTTCCTTCCACAGTCTTCAAAACATGCAAAGAAACCGCCTTACCCCTTACAGCATAATGGTATTTGTTTCTTAGACTAATATTTTATGTGAGTAAGCAGATTGTAGCTACAATGATATTATTATTGACTATTATTATTCCTTTGTTTGCGGGGGGAGCCTGCCAGGGATTATGCAGGACTGGCTTTAGATTTTTACTTTTAGCTGTTGCCTTTGAGTCTATGGCGAGGTCAAACAGAGTGAGAGGTTTCCTGATGTCCTGAATAAGAATTTCAAGTGGAATAAAACAGCAGTAAATTGACACATTGAAGTCTGATACAGCTTGCAGGAATGACTGGGCGAGAAGCACCCCCTGCCATATGATCATGATGTGGGCATATTGACCTGAAATGCGAACACCCTCAAGGGACAACTGGTCCACCATCTAGATGCTGGCACAGAGTATAACTGGGCACTAATTAGAACACAACTGAAACCACTGCCTTTCCAGTCTGCCTCCGAAATTCTACCAGCCAGCATTAAAGAACTCCCTAACCAGGTTACCTTGTTCATCTTCCTGAAAAACATGTTGCAGCATACTGACCCCCGTGGGCCCTGCCTGTCTCTGCTGCTCAGAGGGAAAGCAGACGTCCCACAGTGCATTCCCGGGGTCCCTGTTCAAGGCAGGTGACTGGGGTCCCCGTGTGAATGCAGGGGACAGAGAAGTAGGCACAGGGCCTCATGAGCGAAGTGGCTTGCAGCCCGTCATATGTAGAAGCCAGCTCCTGGCAGTCAGCGTGCTTCCCGAAGGGCCCCCTCGCCACCCTTCCTTTAGACCCTCTGCTCTGTGCGCTCCCCGCAGATGCAGCTCAGGGCAGAGCGACTAGAGCCCCAGGGGTCTGCTGCAGGCACAGCCCCGCGCTCAGGGGGGATGGAGTGCATGTGAGAGGACTCAAAGCTCCATTCTCCCCGCCACGGAGGTGGCCCTGTGTGGTAGAGGTGGGACAACTCTCAGGAAGGGTGACATCTGCAAGGCTCTAAGGGTGTTAGCAGGGGGCCTCGGTCAGTCCTGGAGAAGTTCACCTGCAGCCCCAAGAAGCTGGAGAGGCTTTCTGGCAAAGATCTACACCGTCTGGGCTCCCTTCTCGCCTTGCAGGGAGACTCAGCTCTGCAGGACCCAGCGGCAACAAGGCAGTCCTTCGTAAATAAAAGCCTGAAAGGGGGTACAAGGCATGTGGTTTGAATGAGAGACCACTTGATCTGCAGGTAGACCCCCTGCCTCCTCTCGTGGCCCTGCTTGTTCTAGCTGGCTCCTAAACACCTGTGTTGCCCCATCAACACCTCTCTTCATTTTTAGTCAGCCCACGAGACCAGCTCTGCCAAAGACTGGATCCATTCCTGCTCACCCTCTCCTTCTCTGCCCAACCTCCTTCCACCTGGCGGTCCTCCTGCAGTTTCTCCTCCCCCCCAGGGCATGACCAAGACATCTAAAGCCCCTGATGCTACCCTAGAAAGGCATTTAGAATGCTCCAGAACAGCAGTTGCTAAATGGGGCAGCCCAGGAGAATCATCTCGTGTCGCTGTGATGTGGGTGGATGAAAAGAAAGAAGGGTTTTATTGAGAAATAAAGCTCTTCAGGCCCCAGCTTAGACCAGTAAACCAGACTCTCTGGATTGGGGGCCTGGGAAATGGATGTTTAACCACGTTCCCTGGTAATTCTCCTGCTCAGACACACCTTGGGTCCATATATCACCTAAACAACACAACGTGGTCATGGCTCGAACTACATTCCTGGTTCTGGAACTTTCCATTGTCCCAGTGGGCCAAACATCAAGCGCCAGCCTGAAGGTGCCATTTGGTGTAGGTACAAAAACTAAACTTGGGTCAGGGGGCACCCGGATTCGAACTGGGGACCTCTTGATCTGCAGTCAAATGCTCTACCCCTGAGCTATACCCCCTGCTCTGCTAGGTGTCTAATGAATACCTTTTCACCCATTCTGCTACACCCAGCTCCCCTGTACACTGAAATTTCTATTCACTTTTAGAAAGTCTGGAAATGTGGAAAGTTTCCCTTCAGGAAACCGGCACCTTTTGGCCCTGGCCCTCCCCTTAGAGCCCCCCACCTAACTCTGGCTCCCAGAAACGTCTTCGCTCACAATCTTGCAGCCTCGTTTTTCTTAGCACCACTTGGAAGACACTGCTCGAAAACTCATTGCTAAGAGCTGGACCACTTCTGCCTTCCTTGCTCTCCTCAACAAGCTGCACCGCCTTGCAACTTGCCTTCTGCACCCTCCCTTCCCACCCTCATCCCCCACGCCGCTGGATGGATCCGGGGCTTTGTTGCGCATCTCCTCTCTGCTCTGCCCTCTCGCCGCAGCGACCTCCTGGATTTTGGCAGCATCCCGACTGAACCCAGACAAATTACTGGAAGTATTTAGCCGGAGAGGTTGCAACCCCCATCCTGGGGCCCAGGAAGCTGCCCCAACTGTCCCAAGGAGCCTCCGACCAGAAAGGCAGCTCAGCTGGAACAGCAGAGACTGCGCCCGAGAACCAGGACCAGAGATGCCTCTGCTAGACAGACCCCTGCCCTGAGACACAGCGCTGCAGCCTTAGCAAGTGAACCTGGCTGGCCGCTGGCCAACACACGGCCAAGATCAAAAGGCCCTGATCTCAAAAGTGTAGAGAAAAGACACCCACCCAGAGGCCGTGAGAGTGCCTGGCATGTGTGTGTCAGGGAAACCAACGCTCACGGTGCACAGAGATTTGCAAAGGAAAACCTGGGGAAGGGGAGTATCTCCCCATCATTCCTCCAATCTAGTTCAGTGCCTTGGGTTTAGTCCACAGGCAGTAAGTCCTCCTTGTTGAAAAAATACAAAGCAATGTCTCCGCATCTTTCGACAGTGCCCACCACGACGTTAAGCATAAAAGTTAACAGGCGATAGATTTGTTGGACGGCAGTACAGATAACAAACTTCACAACGGCGTCTACGGGTGGAGTAAATACAGATTATC
This sequence comes from Neomonachus schauinslandi, assembly GCF_002201575.2. Taxonomy (NCBI): domain Eukaryota; kingdom Metazoa; phylum Chordata; class Mammalia; order Carnivora; family Phocidae; genus Neomonachus; species Neomonachus schauinslandi. The sequence continues at coordinate 99,034,497 of NC_058414.1, read as the reverse complement.
TGAGGTGCCATCAGCCAAATGAACACCACTGGTGTTATGGTGTCTGTTCCTTCAAACTTCGGCACCCCCGTCCCCCCGAACTGGGGCGCTCCTCTCTGTTGCCAGAGATGAGCCGGTTCATGGCCACGCGATGCCCTTCAGCTCTCCCTTGCTGGTCCCCTGGCTCTCTTAGCAATATTCTCCTCTCTTACTGAGAAGGGAAAAGGCAGGGAAGGAATCTGAGAAATCCCCAAACTAAAATTCCTCTTGTTAAAAACAAACAAACAAACAAAAAAAGAAAACCCATTAGGAGGGCATCAACAACAACAACAAGAAAAACCCACCTCCACGAATCATGATACTCAGTGGGGCAATGTTGGAAACCTTCTCTCTAGAGCTGGAAACAAGGCAAGGATTGTACCTAAAACCAGAGACGGTGTATTAGGGCAAAAAAAGGGGAGGGGAATGGAATGGAAGAAACAAAACACCCATTATTCATGGATACTAGGATTATCTTGATAGAAAATAACCTACAAATGATTTGAATTATCAAGTTTAATAAACTTCAAGATAAAACATAAAGTTATCAAAATCAAATCTACTTCTATACATCAGTAATGAAGAATTAGAAATAAGATATCTGAAAAGATGTCATTTAAAATTGTAACAAAAATGCAGGATCCCTAGGAATAAATATAAGCTGTAAAAAAATCCTTTTTTTTAAAGTATTTTATGTATTCATCCGAGAGAGAGAGCGTGAGCGCAGTAGCAAGAGAGAGGGACAGAAAGAAGCAGACCAGGACCCCGAGACCATGACCAGAGCCAAAGGCAGATGCCCAACCGACTGAGCCACCCAGGTGCCCCCAAAACCTTTGTTTAGACTATTTTAAAGTTTCCTTGAAAAGCATTAAAGGAGACCTAAGTGAACGAAGAAATATGCTATGTGTTTGGATAGGACAAAACAATAACTTGGTAAAGATGTTAACGCTCCCCAAATTCATCTGTAGATTTAATGCAATTCCAATCAAAATCCCAACCATGATTTTCATAGTGCTTGACACTCTAGTGCTAAAGGTTATGCGGGAAGAGAAAGAGCTGGGGACAGCTCTCATTAGGGTTTTCCTAACGAAAAGGAGCTAGACAAGGAAACTGGCCCTATCAGATATGGAAACTTATTATAAAGCTGCAAGGCACTGTAGTATTAGCACGAGGACAGACAGACAAGACCAATAAAGCAGGGTGAAGATTCCAGAAATGGAGCCGTTCCACAGAGAGAAACTTGCTATATGGGGGAGGAGGCGTGGCAGGCAGAGCAGGGGGGAAAGGATGCGCTTTCCAACATTGGTGCCAGGACAACTGGACATCCGTACACAATATAAACCCCAGGTGGAGCAAAGACTTAAATATAAAAGACAAATCTTTTAAACTTCAGAAGAAAATAGAGAAAAACCTTTAAGGAACTTGGCGTAGGAGAAGAATGTCTTCCTTAAGACACACACATAAAGACCATGAATAAAGGATGGGTGACGCATTCTAGTTCGCTAAAATGAAGACCTTCTCTGTACTAAGAAGTTTCCAGAAAGAAAGTGAAAAGGTGAGTCACACATCAGGAGAGATTTGCCCGTGAAGGTACAGTCAGAAAGCAGAAACTACACTGGGCATTTCAATGGAGAGAATGTAATGTGGGGAATTGGTTCAGCCGTCCTTAGGACGTGCAAGGAAAGAGAAGGACCGGCAGGGCGACGCAGGCTTCTAACCCCAGGAGCTGAGAGGGAAAAAGGGAGGAGCTTGCAGTTATCAGAATGGGGAAGCCTGGAAGCGGGGCTCTGGAGAGTGGGGGCTCCGACTGCCCAGGACCGGGTGCTGGTGCCTCAGGAGCTCCGGGGGCATCTCCCGGGGAGAGCACTGCCCATCAGGCTGGTTCAGGAGTGCCCAAAGAAAGCCGGCAACCAGAACCCATGCTGCCCGTATAGACAGGACCAACGCTGGGGCTACCCTGGCAGGAACAAGAGGAACAAAGCACGCTCTGATTGCCTTCTGTTCCGCTAGCTTACTTGGCATTTCCTAGTACGATATAAAAATGGAATTACACTTTATGTACTTTTTCGCCTAGCTTCTTTCACTCAGCATAGCTGTTTTGAGATTTGTCCCTGTTGTCGTGTGTGTATCAATAGTTCATTCCTTTCCCTTGCCGGGTAGTAGTCGACCATAGGTTTCTATTAACACTCACCACTCACCTGTTCTGGTCTTTTGTGCTATTTCCAGTATGTGGTCATCATAAATAAAGCTTCTTACCAACATTCATGGGTAAATCTTCGGACACATACTTTCATTTCTCTTGGATAAATACCTCTGAGTGGCATGACTAGATCAAAATGGTGGTGACATTTTACATTTTACATTCTGACCAAGAACATCTGTGTTCCCTCTAGCGGTGGTTCCCCATCCTTGCCAACACTTGGTATGGTCCGTCTTTTTAGTTTTAGCGATTCTGTTGGGTGTGCCATTGTATTAGGTGGTTTTAATCTCATTGTGGTTCACTTTGCATTTCTCTAATGACTAGTAATATCGAGCACCTTTGCATGTGTTTGGTATAGCTAGAACTACTTCCCCAGAACCAGTCCCTAGTGCAGGTGCCAGTGAGAGTTGGCCGACAGAAGAACTTGAGTGACGTCTGGGAGGCGGAAGTGAAGCGGCAGCCTTGACGCTCGGGAAGTCGTGGAAAGTCGCGGTGGTTCCGGACTGGGACACACAGGCTCAGGAGTCAGCACCTGTGAGGGGCGCCTGGGGGGCTCAGTTGGTTAAGCTTCTGCCTTTGGTTCAGGTCATGGTCTCAGGGTCCTGGCATCAGGTCCCGCACTGGGCTACAAACTTTTTCATTCATGTAGGAAACACAAAAATGCACAAATTTTAAGTGTTCTTCTTTATGAATTACCAAGAAAAGAAATGCACCTGTGTAACCCTACATCCAGATCAAGAAATAGAACATTATTCAGAGGGGATGGAAATGAGATGTGGAGGGCTGGAACAGGGAGTGGCTCTTCCCTGAGTATACATTTTCATATTGCCTTGACTTTGGAATCATTTTAATGTTTTACATTTCAAAAATAAAAACCTGCAATAAGTATGAGGAGATAAATCTAAAAATAAATATAAACAAAACCCAAAACTCTAATGGTATATCATTTGATAACATGACCACAAAAAAGAAAACATTCTCAGTGCTATATATTCTAAGGAAAAAAAAGAGATTGAACTACGATGAGACATGGAACTTCACTTGGTAGGTTGCTTTGGTATAACTTACAAAATCTGTTTTTGAGCACATGAGAAAATATATTGATACTTGGGGGAACCAGGGCTCTAACTATGGGGGGGCAGGGGATATTAATGTGGAGTGGAGGAAGGCAAGGAACTGGAACTCTCCCTAGAGAGGGACTGGAATTGTCAGCAGCAGTGTGAATATACACACGGATGTGCACACACGTGCACACACACGTTTCCTGACCCTGCCCTCTGAAAAGGGCTAGAAACAACAACGCAGTGGCAATGAGCACTCCTAATGCTCGCATTGTAGTTACTAAATACCATTAAAAGGAACCAGGAACTAACTCTTGGAGAATTGGATGATTCCAGGTCCGGGCAGGAAACCTAAAAGGTGAACAATGCAACATCGCGTACCAGAAAAGTGAGAGAGGGCTCCAACGCTGGTGAGTACAAGTCAACAGAATGCAGGGCTCGCTTGAAAAGACCTGGTGACAGCTCAATTTGGGACAATTTGAGCATCCAAACAAATTAAGATAGGAATGTGTGATAGCTCATTAAATTAAAGAATCCATGAATCCATGTTAATACTTTTTTTTTTTAATTTTAGGTGGAGAAAGGAAAGCTGTTCTTTCCAAAAAAGTCAACTAATAAATGTAAAAGGACTGATAGAAATATCAAATCACCATTTTATAAGCATCAGTGTAATAATTGATTTTGGTAAGAATCATTAATGGATGCTAAATTTGCAAGGTGAGGATGGCTGGGGAACAGGATATAGAAAAATCTGTCAAACATCATTTTAACTAAATAACCAAATTCAATCTCATCAGTAGCGGAGCCAAGTGACATCACTGCCTCTTGCTGTCATTCACGGACATAAGATAAACATATATAACACACACATATATAACACATAAACATAAACGTAAAACCTGAGAAGGACATAGTATCACTTATGTAGTCATTTTGCCAAAATAGTGAACTTCAAATAATGAGGAAACAATCAGACAAATCCTTCTCTCCAAAAGTAAACCACTATCCTAACTGTTAACACATTTTTGGGCCTATTTATGGACTTCACAGACTCTTGGTGAGATCCAGCATACTGTCATGCGTATGTTGACCGCAGGGATGGTTCTGCCAATCACCCAGCATGGAGTCTTCAAAGCTGTCAATTTCACAAAAGAAAATAGAAGATCGGAGAAGTATTCTGGATAAAGCAATCTAAAAACACGTGACCACCACATACAATGCACGAGCCTTGACTGGATGGACCCTATGTTGGAAATAAAAGACAACTAACAATGACATTATTGGGAGAACTGAGAAATATAGAATACGGATTGCATAATAAATGAATCATATCATTGATAAGCCTCCTGCGTGTGTTGTGGTTATGTAGAATGCCTTTGTTCTTAGAAAATCCATGTTGGAATACTGAAGAGTGCCAGGATGTACTCAACAAACTTTCTAATGAGTCAGGAAAAACCTCACACACACACACACACACACACACACACACACACAGAGTGCGCGCAAAGGTAGCAAAATGTTAGCAACTTGTGACCCCAGTAGAGTATAAAAATTTTCATTGTACCATTTTTATAACTTTTCTATAGATTTGATATTTTTTGAAATAAAAAGTTAGATTATGTTTACAATTTCCTTTATAAACAAAAAGAAGAAACATTACCAGCAACCCAAACCCCATGCCTGTGCCTCCTCCCAGTTGTTAACATCCTCTCTCCAAAGTAACCACTATTCTAACTTCTGACCCCATCTGTGTCCTATTTTTGGATTTTACATATCTGTCTCCCTTTACTGTTTGCAATATCCAGCCACACTATTGTATGTAAGAAGGGTTTGTTTCCTTCCATAGCTGTATAGTATTCTGCTACATGAATACTCATTATTTATCTAAGCTACAGTTGAAGAAGATTTAGGTTGTTGCCAGGTTGGGGCTATTATGAATAAGCAGCTATGAAAATTCTTGTGCCCGTCTTTGATGAACTCATGTATGCACTTCTGTTAGGAGCACAATTGCTGGATCATAGGTGTGCAACCATTCTGTTTCACAGTTAATGACATACAATTTTCCAGGGTGGTTGTATGTACCAATTTATTGGCCATTTGGACAATGTCTTCTGTGAAATGCCTGCTCCGCTCCCATTTTTCTCTGGGGTTGTCTGTCTTTTTTCTCACTGGTTGGTAGGCATTACTTTTATATTTGGACATAAGTCCTTTGTTAATTATATGCATTGCAAATATCTTCTCTTTGACCTTCCACTCTCTTAAAGCTGTCCTTTGATGAACTGAATCCTTAACTACAATGGTCTGATTTATCAGGATTCCCCTTTATGTTTAGTGCTTTCAGCATTCTCATTAGTAAATCGTTACATTTTCACCAAATCACAAAGATATTCCTTAAAGGTTTCTTCCAGAAACATATTGTTTTATTTTTTACAGTCAGAGCTACGGTCTACCAGGAATTGATTTTGGTGTGTGGGGTGAGAGTCTAGACCTTTATCCACATGTTTTATCCAACTAACCCAGCCTCGCACACTGGAAAAACCATTCTTTCCCTCACTACCCTGTGCACCAAGTTTGTCATAAATCGCATCCCCATATATGTGTAGATCTGTTTCCGGACTTTCTCTCTTGCACCATTGGTCTACGTACTTACTCACCCATCATTACCACCCCATCTGATTACTTTATACAGTATATCTGGTGGTGCAATTCACCCAACTTCGTCCCCCTTCATGAGTGTATTGCTGTTCCTGGCCTTTTGCATGCCCATAAAATTTTTGGAATGAGCGTGTCAATACCCACACAAAAAAATTATATGATTTTGGTTGAGATTATTCAAATCTATAAAGATGGGAGGAGAACTGTTATTGTTGCTATATTAGCCCTTCATTCTACTAACTTAGTATATCCCACTACTTTTTAGGTCTTTAATTTTTCTCAGGGATGGTTTACAGGTTTCTGTAGAGAGATATTGTACATCTTTGATTATTTTTATTCCTCAGTAGTCGGTTTTTTGTATGTTATTGGAAATAGAACTGTTCACAGTTTTTCTACCTTTTAAATTTCTGTCATGTAGAAATAGAATTGATTTTTGTATTGTCATCTTGTATCTAGCAACCTGGCAGATCCACTTAATACCAGTGGTTCATCTGTATATAATATTCTTTTTTTAAATTTTATTTATTTATTTGTCAGAGAGAGAGAGAGCGAGCACAAGCAGGAGGAGTGGTAGGCAGAGGGAGAAGCAGGCTCCCCGCTGAGCAAGGAGCCCAATGCAGGACTCCATCCCAGGACCCTGGGCTCATGACCTCAGCCGAAGGCAGACACTTAACCGACTGAGCCACCCACGCGTCCTCATCTGTATATTCTTTTGGATTTTCTGCACACACAATACTATCATCTGTGATTAATGGCAATCTTATTTCTTCCTTTCTTATTATTTGTGCTTTTTATTCCTTTTTTTTTCTCCTGACTGCACTAGCCAGGGCCTTGGAAACATAGTTGAATAGAAGTGGTAACTCTGGATGTCTTCCTCTTTCCCAGTCTCAAAGGAAAACCTTCCAGTATCTCATTAAATGTGATGCTTATGGGATCCCTGGGTGGCTCAGTCGTTAAGCGTCTGCCTTCGGCTCGGGTCGTGATCCCAGGACCCTAGGATCGAGCCCCGCATCGGGCTCCCTGCTCCACGGGAAGCCTGCTTCTCCCTCTCCCACTCCCCCTGCTTGTGTTCCCTCTCTCGCTGTCTCTCTCTCTCTGTCAAATAAATAAATAAAATCTTTAAAAAAAATAAATGTGATGCTTACTATGAAAGTCTTCTAACCCCCTTTATCAGGTTAATAACATTGCCTTCCACGGAGGGCTGAATAATGGCCCCCAAAGATATCAAGCCCTAATCCTTGAAACCTGTAAATGTTACCTTATATGGAAAAAAGGGTCTTGGCAGAGGTGATTAAGTTAAGGATATTGAACTGGGAGATTATCCTGGACAATCTGGGTGGCCCTAAATGCAATCGCAAGTGTACTTATAAGAGAGAGGCGGAAGAAGATTTGCGTGGACAAAAGAGGAGAAGGCAATATGACATGGAGGCCAGGACTGGAGGGATGCGGCCACAAACCGAGGAATGCTGGGCAGCCACCAGAAGCTAGAAGGGACAAGGAATGGATTCTCCCTCCGGGGGCCCTGCTAACACCTTCATGTCAGCGAAGTGAAACTGATTTTGTACTTCCAGCCTACAGAAGCATAAAATAATAAATGTGGGTTGTTTTAAGCCCCCAAGTCTGAGGTTATCTGTTACAGTGGCCAGAAGAACCTACAGTCCCCATGAATAGTATGCTAAGTGTTTCTAAATCATGAAGAGATGCTGAGTTTTTTAAATGCTGTTTCTGCATCTATGAAAATGATTGTGTGATTCTCCTCCTTTATTCTATTAATGTGATGAATTATATTGATCAGTGTTAAATCAATCCTGATTTATTCCTAGAATAAATCTGATTGGTCACCATGTTTTCTCCATTAAGATATTCTCAGATGCATCTAGTTCATAAGAAAGATTTTCCTATACTAGTCCATTCTTACCTCATCAGGTTTAAATACCAATGTTACATTGGCCTCATAAAACATGTCAGAAGTAACCCCAATTTTTCTAATTCTCTGGAAGCTGTATATGTGTTTAGTATTAGTTCTTCCTTATGTTTGGGAGAATTCGCCAGTGAAGCCATCTGAGCCTCAAGCTTTCCTTCTGGGAAGGTTTCTAGTTCACGAGTCTATTTAAGAGATGTGAAAATATTCAATTTTCTATTTCTTCTTGGTCAATTTTAATAAATTATGTTTTTCAGGGAATTCGACCTTTCCTTGAAAATTACATCTAATTTTTCCGATGTCTTGGTATCGAGTTGTTTATAATATTCCTCTTATATTTCTTTGGTGTCTCTGGGACCTGAAGGCTAGTCAGCTGAACAAAACCTCCAGGGTTTTTAGTACCACAGAGGATTTTTACGTCACTTATTGGTGGTAAGAGATAGTCTGGGAAATGTAATTTGGACCCTAGCTCAAGAAAAATCTGGGACAATTTAACAGATTCCTGTGGATAAAAGGAAATATCTGAAATTAAAACTGTCCAAGGGGGACGCCTGGGTGGCTCAGTGGGTTTCTCTCATTTGTCATTCCTTTTTTTTTTTTTTTAAGTAGGCTCCACCCCCAACGTGCTCCTTGAGCCTGACTCTGAGATCTATTGACTGAGCCAGCCAGGGACCCCTCATTTGTCAGCCTTCATATTATCCATATGTATTTTCTCTTGATCACTCTTGCTAATGGTTTATCGATTTTGTTAGTTTATTCACTGACAAATTTTGGCTTTGCTGATCCTATCTATGAACACTTGTTTTCTGTTCTTTATGATTTCATTCCTTCTACATTTGGGGGGTTCATTTATCGTTCTTTTTCTAATTTCTTGAAATGGTAATTTAGATTATTGATTTCTCAGCCTTTCTTCTTTTTCTAATATGTGAATTTAAGGATTTAAATTTCTATCTAAATGTGATTTGAGCTGTAACATGAAAACTTTGCGTATGTTCTAGTTACATTATCATTCATTTCAAAGTATTTTCTAATTTCTATGAATTATTTAGAAGTGTGTTGTTTATTTTTCCACCTCACCCCATGCTTCAGACCTTCTGATTCCTGTCTGGAATGTTCCTTCCTTAACCTTGTCTGCCTAGCAAACTCCTGCTGACCCTTCACTGTTGGGTTCAAGTTGTGTGATTCTCCTCCTTTATTCTATTAATGTGATGAATTATATTGATCAATATTAAATCAACCCCGATTTATTCCTGGAATCAAGAAGCCTTTCCTGCACCCGCCCCAGGCAAAACGTAGCACTCCCTCCCTCTACTGGGTTTGTCTCCATATTCATCCTCTTTTCACTGAACAGGGAGCTCCTTTTAGGCAGTTATGCATCTGTCATCACTGTGCTGAGCCCTGAGCAGTTGTTTACTTGCGTGCTTGTTTATTTGCATGCTTGTTTTCCTTGGACAGTTTTGGGTTTGGTTTTTTTTAAGATTTTATTTATTTATTTGACAGAGAGAGAGAGAGCACAAGTAGGCAGAGAGGAAGGCAGAGGGAGAGGGAGAAGCAGGCTCCCCATGGAGCAGGGAGCCTGACGTGGGACTCGATCCCAGGACCCTGGGATCATGACCTGAGCCGAAGACAGAGGCTTAACCGACTGAGCCACCCAGGTGTCCCCCTTGACAGTTTTAATTTCAGATATTCCCTTTTATCCACTGGAATCTATTAAATTGTCCCAGATTTTCTTGAGCTAGGGTCCAAATTACATTTCCCAGACTATCTCTTAGCCCCAATAAGTGACATAAAAATCCTCTGTGATACGAAAAACCCTGGAGGTTTTGTTTAGAAAATATGGTCACCTTGATTATATACTCTTCCTGCCCAGTACCAGGCTGAGAACCTGCTAGTAACTCAGTATGGACTTGTTGACTAATTTCTACTGAGTGGATTTTGTCCCTAGCCAAGCTAGAAATAACTTGGTGTCCCTATAAAATATTCCTAATTTCAGCTGATTAGCCTTTGATATGACAGGTTCCCCCTCACAACCCTCGAAAACCGTAAGGCAGTATTGTATTCATTACGAGGTCACCCAAAATTGATGACTCAAGGGTTAGCCTTATAAAACTTCAAAATCTCTCGTAAAAATGAGTCAGAATCTAGTAATAAGCTTGTTTCTATTATAATTAATAATGTCTTTGCCGGGGTGGGTCATGTTCTGCACAGTAAGTGTTCTTTAATGTACATGGTGAGAAATCTAATTTTCCTATTTTCAAAAGCTGTGGGGAACTTAGTTATGGGGAAATTCAATAACTTCAGTTATTAAATGTTTAAAATAAATCTAAAAACAAACTCTGATGCTTGTTTCATATAAGTCTGGATTTTTCCACCTGTGGAGTTTGCTTAAAGTGAGGCCCGCCTACATTCTTTTGCTATACTCCTCATCTTTACCAGCTCTAGGTGACCTCACTTCTGCCCCGGAGAGTCCAGGCCCAGAGCCTTTCCCTCTGTTGAGGAAGCCTGGAATGCCCTAGGGTTCAAGCCTTCATTTCCGAGGCTCAGAGCTCTGTCCCCATGGGAGATGCCGGGGCCCTGGAATGGGTCACTCTCTAAGCTGTCATCAGTCACTGGCACCCTCGGCGTAGACAAGTTCTGACATCAGCATTTTAGAATAACCAAGGCTACAGAAGGTTCTAGAAAGTATGAAGGGCAATCACGGATGACAGGGCACTAAATCTTCCTCTACACATTTGCTACATGCCCACCTTACCCCAGCTCTCTTAAACTACCTTCGAGCTGACCTCCAGGTTGGCTGAGAATGGAAACTCAGGGGCGTCTGGGTGGCTCAGTGGGTTAGGCATTCAACTCTTGGATTCGGCTCAGGTCCTGATCTTATGGCTCGTGAGACTGAGCCCCACGTTGGGCTCCACACTCAGCAGGAGTCTGCTTGGATATTCTCTCCCTCTGTCCCTTCCCCTGCTTGCTCGCTCTCAAATAAATAAATAAATCTAAAGAAAAAAAAGAGTGGAAACTCAGCAGCACCTGAGACCCCAGAGCTAGCTTTCTCTGACTGAGGCATGGACCTCCCCACCACCCCAAAGGGAGGCCCCGAGTGACGAGGGGTGTGGGAGCAAGAGAGAGGTGCTTGAAGAACCCTGAAGCATTGAATCATCATATTTTTTCACTAGCCAATAAGTCCAAACAATCTTTTAAAATTCAAACAAGCATGGAAGTGTTACAAAGGCACTACAAGATTGATGTGGATCGTTCGTGTATGACAACTCCTGGCTTGCTGAGGCCACTGGGGCAGCGTCCAGACCCACGGGACACGCCCTCACTCTGTTCTGTCTTGGAGAGATGCAGTGTGGAATGCTGCTGAGGCGCTGGTCCACAGCCACCAGGTCCCGGGGGCTGGCAGAGCCTCCTGGCAACAGAGCAGGGGCAGAGAAGCTCCTCAGAGCCGAAAACAACCCCCCCACACACACACACCTCCGTGCAGCTTTCCCTGAGCTGTTCTAGGAAAGGCCCCGGCTCGGCCCAGTGGAGGAGCTCCAGAGCCAGGGGGAGTCAGGCTTGAACAGACACCCCCTGCAGCCGAGGACACCTGCCCTCGTGCCTGGCCAACCTCCACCCGGTCCTGGTATCAGTCAGGATGGGCGAGGTTAAGCTGCGGTAGCGATCGACCCCCAAATTGTGGGACTTATTACAGCAAAGGGTTTTTTTGTTTCTTTGTTTTTTATGCTCCTGTTACATGCTTATCAGGATTGGCTGAGGGTCCTATGCAGTGTCTCCTCCCTCCAGGATGCAGGCTAATAGAACAGCCACCTTCTTGGGCGCCTGGGTGGCTCAGATGGTTAAGCGTCTGCCTTCGGCTCAGGTCATGGTCCCAGAGTCCTGGGATCGAGTCCCGCATCGGGCTCCCTGCTCTGCGGGGAGCCTGCTTCTCCCTCTGCTTCTCTCTCTCTCTCTGTCTCTCATGAATAAATAAATAAAATCTTAAAAAAAAAAAAAAAGAACAGCCACCTTCTCAAATACTGCTGAGCACCATCGTGGTGGGAAAGCAATCTCTGGAAGGCCCCAACTTATAATTAAATGCTCAGCCCAGAAACAACAACTCATTGACCAGACCCAACCAGAAGAGGCCAGGAAACACAATCCAGCCACGTCCCTCAGAGGAGCCAACTGGAAATATTTGGTGGCCTGCAGTAATGACTACCACAACCTTTTTGAAAGGCCTAGCACTGAGATTCTGGGCTGTGGGCCTGGTCCCAAGAGAAAACCTTAGGCCTAAGGGAGCAGCTAGAAAACTGGAGGTCCCTGCCCACCGCTATACCTGCCCCAGCATAGCAAGCCCAGCGGGGCTCCTGGCTCAGCAGCCCCTACGTTTGAACCATCTGAACCACACGCTTCAGGCCTCTCCAGTCCCCTGGGTTTACAGAGGATCTCATGTTCACCCGTCTCCCCACTCCTGCAGGGTGAGCTGTAGATAATCCATGACCACCCACCTTGGATTTTTCTGGGAGGGTGGAGGTGATGGGAGTGGCCATGGGAACGGACCAGCAGAGAGTGATGAGTTCATGAGACCCTCGCTCATCACACCACAGAAAACAATCAGTCAAGATTAATACTATGGGATTACTGCATGCTCTGTAAATCTACCCTAGCGAGCACAGTAGAGGAGACAAGAAAGAAGAAATAGCCCCTGATGTCAAGAAGCTTACAATCTACGAGGCAAGTTAGGACACCGTTACCTTGTGTTATCATTTTTCTCGAAGTGTCAAATGAATGGTACCAATATTAAGTTATGAGCTTGGCCAAGGCAGAGTTCACTGCAGACTTGATTGGAATAGAAAGGCTTTGTGGGAGAATTAGGGCATGAGCTGGTCTGGGACAGATTAGGGGGCTTCATGTGGATAAAAGGAGAGGAAAGAATCTGAGGAAAGGCACGGGCATGGAAATCCTCACGCCTGCTTCTGATGCATATACGGACAGACTGCACCAGCCAGTTGGAAATGGAGGGAGAGGTACAGGTCTTGCTTTAATCTAAGGGCAGGGGGAGAGGTAAAAAAATAATAATAATAAAGTTAAAAAAAATGGGGCCCCTGGAGGGTTCAGTCGGTTGAGCGGCTGACTCTTGGTTTTGGCTCAGGTCCTGATCTCAGGGTCGTGAGATCAAGCCCTGTGTCAAGTTCCATGCTTGGTGCAGAGTTTGCTTGAGATTCTCTGCCTCTTCCTCTGCCCTTCCCCCCCTCCACCCATGCTTGCTCATGCTCTCTCTCTCTCTCTCAAATAAATAAATAAAGTTTAATCTAATGGGGGGAGGGGTCGTCTTTACTCTTTTTGCAAACAGAGGCTGGAGAGCCAGCTAGGGAGACTTTGCAATGGATTCTTGTCTTAGGTGGAAGTTTGGGCCAGTCATTCTTTCCCAAACTTGGCTGTGCATCAGAGCTCCAGCCCCACCCTTGCACCCACCCCCTACTATAAGCTTGTTAAAAATAGATCTTTTTAAAAAAGTTTCCGCCACAACACTCAGGACCTAGCCCCAGAGATTTTGCTTCTGTAGATCTGGGACGGGATCCAGAAATTCATACCCTTCACAAGATTTCCCACAGATGGAGCTGGTCTGAGAATCCACTCAGATAGGCAATTTCTACCCAGAAATGGCACATGTCGGAAGATGGATTTTTAAGTCACATTCCAGAAAACTAGCTCCTGTTTGTACTCACTTTGTTTCTGTTGGAGGTACGCCACCCCCCCACCCCCCCACTTCAGACGCAGCAGCTCAGCGCTCGCTGGAATTCTTACTCACATCAACTCCACTTCCTTATTGTGTACCATTTACAGCTCTCTCTCGGTTGTTCCTTCCTCCCTGTTCCCGCTCCTGCTACATTTGGCCAGAGGTTTTCTCACCTCAGGCTTGGACTCTTCAGGATCCTCCCGGCTAATCTCATCCCCCTCAACCCTCCCCACACTTCACCTTCAGGTCAGTCTCCCTATCGGCATCACAACTGGCTCATTCACGCTCAACCTCATTCCTGAATCCAGCTCCTCGGCCTGAATAAAGTTTGTAAAGCTTATCAAAATATGGCTCAGCCTATTTTCCCCTGTGGTTTAAAGTCCTAGCCAAATGGGACCATGACCGTGTTTCTTCTAAACATGCTTTGTACCTTCCTGCCCCCATTTTTTTCTCGGCTGTTCCCCTAGCTAACATTTCTACTACCACCCTCTGGTCTGAAATGCTCTCTGCTTATGAAAATGCTGCCCATCCTTCAAGATCCGGTTCAAATTTTATCTACTTTACAAGGTCTGCCCTGTTTGGAAAACACAGAGAAAAGTATATACGCGCATAACACACACACGTGCACACCCACACTTTCTTCTGCCTAGCAGAAGAAAGCGCATAACACACACACGTGCACACGGCGTTGCATGCTAGGCAGTTTGCCAGCCTTGGAAAGTACAAAGATGAATGGGTCCAAGCACCTTGGAGAGGTGTAGGTGTGGCTCTCCACTCTGCTCAGAAGGGGCACCCTTTGTTGGAGGTAGGAACCAACCCAATCAGCTCCTCTCTCCTGGGAAGAACTCATTCCCGAGACACAGGCTGGCCCTGCCCCACACTGCTCACACCCTCCGTGAGGCCGGTGATACATTGCCTCACAGAAGCCCTGGGACCCTGAGGGGCCATATCACTGTGGAGGTAACACCTCTGTTTCCTTGAAAAGGAGGAAGCCCCCTTCTCCAAGGTAATCCAGGAACTGACCAACGTGTGGTGTCGTGAGACTATAAGCAAGCTATGACGCAGAGCCCAGCACAGAGGCCACAGTGGGAACAGACACGGCGGTCTTCAGTTGGGTCAAAGCCAATCAGTGGTGAATGGAAGGCCAGGCCCAGGAAAGTCACAGAATAGCCCCATCCAATCTTCTCATTGGACATACGGAGATCTGCACCAGCTAATGGCAGAACTTTCATAATTCCTCTGACTCCCACTTCCTCCTGCAATGCCCCCAGGGCACACGTCCCAACTTAGACAGGCTTCAGTATGTTCCCATGGCTGTTTTTCGTCTCGTTTTGTTTTTTAATCAAGAACCTCACCAGGAAGCTAATAAATCTTAAGATTTAGATCACCTGTCTTGTACCAGCTCTGTGCCTACCTTTACATTTGCAATTCTGGGAAGTTTTTTTTCTTAATAATATTCTCTAAGTCATACAAAATGCAACTATTTCAAGCCCATAAAACGTGGGTCCACCCTGGCAGAGGGAATGTGTTATTTGGGAGGGGAAGGAATTCCGTGGAAACAAAGCTAGAATAAAAAAAAATAGGAAAAGGACCATGGGCAGGTTTAGGAACATTCCCCTACGGGACGCCTGGGTGGCTCAGTCGGTTAAGCGTCTGCCTTCAGCTCAGGTCATGATTCCAGGGTCCTGGGATCGAGTCCCGCATCGGGGTCCCTGCTCCGCGGGGAGCCTGCTTCTCCCTCTGCCTCTGTCTCTCTCTCTGTCTCTCATGAATAAATAAATAAAATCTTAAAAAAAAAAAAAAAGGAACATTCCCCTACAGTGAGTGGGTCTACTATATCCTTTCAGGGACTTATTCCAAAAGGCAAAAGGGTCCCATGGGCTGCAGCCTGGCAATCCCCTATCCTTCCCCCAGCCCGGCCCCACATTTGAGGTGCAACCTTCAAGAGCTGGGGGCACGCGAAAACAGCTGGGCTAGCATCAGTAAGAAAAAGAAAATTAGGCTCAGGGAGCCCACTCCAGAGTAAAGTGCCGCCCCCCGTCCTGGGGAGATTCTACTTTTACACATAGAGAAGAAGGCATCCTGGATGACCCCCATTCTGTAGCTTCTGGCCAGGCTGATGGAGAGAAAGCAAAGAGCATGTGAAGACCCCTGCGTGCTAGACCCCAAAGCCCAGTAGAAGTCTAGACCACGTGGGGCACCGGTTCCTCTTTAGGAAAGAGTCCCACTTAGAGGAAATTCTGAAAGTTTGAAATGCACCTTTGTGACCACATGGGGGCCCCATTCAAAGGCTCCTTCCATCTGCTAGCCTAGGTTTGCCTCTTAAGGAGTTTTTCCAATTATTTATTTAATTTTTGTCTCCTTTTTGTTTAAAAATTCTGTTCTTATTACTACAAAATAAAAACAGGAATTGAAAAAAAATGTTAGAAAATGTATGAAAAAACGGCCCGCGGTCTCACTGTTAAAGAAAAAAGAAGCTACTTTGTGTTGCTCTGTATGCTTCCAAACTCGCGCGTGTGTTTTTTCTTTTACACAAAGCTGAGATCATTCTGGACAGACTTCTCCTCTTAAAATACCACGAACGTCTTCCCACACCAAGTTCTTCATCAAAATAATTATAAATATGGTATTGTGTTCATTCCACTTAGAAATATTTGTTATAAATAATAAACACATTACAGAAAGTTCTAAGTGGCTGTCTACTGGGATTTACCGAACTATTTTCCTATTGTTGGAAGAATTTATTCCATTTCAAACCAAGACAGACGTGAGTTACAGCTGTCCAAATAAATAAATAAATACATGAAAAGCCCAAATTGCCGGGCAAGGACCTAAAGCAGCAAAGGCGACGTGGCGGATGCCGGTGGGAGAAAGCACGGGTCTCTTGGGGCTGTCGCCGCGGTCACCCTGCCCGGCCCGGTCCGGCTGGTCCCTGGAGCCGGGAAATTCCTTTTAGTAAGCGAGTCCCTTGGGGTGCGTGGGGTCCAGAGTTCGAGGCGCGGCAGGCTGCAGGTCAGGCGCGGGGTCCAGGCGGTGGCTCAGCGCACGCCCGGCCCTAGGCCGGTGGGGCGGGGCGGGGGGGGGGGGGGCGGTGGGTCCGGGGGTCCAGAAACCTGTGGGCCAAGCAGCATCGGTGGTGGTTCAGGGGGTCGGGAGGCTGGTGGGTCGGCTGGCCCGTGGGTCGGACAGCGCCGGTGGGTCGGTGGACCGGTGGATCCAAGTGGGTCGGTGGGTAGGGAGGCCGGTGGGTCTGTGGGTCAGTGAGTCAGGGTGTCGGAGGGGTCGGCGGGCCGGTGGACTGGTGGCTCGAGAGGTCAGGGAGGCGGTGGGCGGGGTCGGAGGTCGGGAGG
>NC_058414.1:98998158-99017173 GCF_002201575.2 Neomonachus schauinslandi | reverse complement strand
GCGGCGGCGGCGGCGGCGACTTCCTCCGGGCCGGGCCGGACAGTGCACGGCCATGGCCGAGGCGGCCGCGGCTCCGGTAAGGGCGGCCCGCGCGCACCGACGCGCGGACTCGGGGCCCGGGCCCAGCACACGGCGCCGCAGGCCCTGGGGAGGGGCTCTGTGGGCCGGGCCGGGCCGCCGGGCCTGGGCTCCGGCGAGCGGGGCGCGGGGTCCGCCGGGGCCTACGGCGCCCGTCGGCCGGGCCCCCCATTCGCGGCCGAGCCTGAGCAGGGCGGAACCGGCCGACCCCGCAGCGGAGGCCGCCCCACGCCGAGTTCCTGCAGCCCTCCGCGGTTTCCTGCCCCCGCCCCATCCGCTGGCCCCTTCATCTCCGCGCCCCCCACCCCGCGTCTCCTTTCTCTGCCCACCGCTCTGCCTCAGCGTTCCCTACCCCCCAGCTCCCCCCAGCGGCCTGGTGGCACCTGGGAGGTGTCCGAAGCGGCTTCGATTCCGCACACACCGAGTGCCCAGCTCGATCGAGGTCGGGGCGGAAGACAGCTGCTCCCTCTTGTAGAAGCAGGCAGGCACCAGCCCTGTTAGGCATTATTTTGTCTTCACAGCAAACCTGTGGGGTAGGTGCTCGTTCCGTCATACAAAAGAAAAACGCGAGGCCTGGAGAAGTTAACTTGCCTAGGATCGCACAGCTAGAAAGTGTGAAAAGATACAGTTGGTCCGTATTTAGGGACACATTGTGTGTTGGGGAAGCAGACAGGGACCCTGGTGATAACGATGCAAACAGAAAGAGGTGAGTGGTTCTTGCCTTGAGGCAGAAAGGTGCTCTGGGAGGGCAGAGGAAGGAAACGGAGGGTCTGGCACCCCTTCCTGGCCTGGGCTTCTGTGATTTGAGCTGGGCTTTTGAGGAAGGCTAGGATTTCATCAGGCTGAGTGGACCAGTGGAGCTTTTCCGGTAGGGAGGTCGGCTTGCGCTCAGAGAGAAGGCAGTGCGGAGCGAATTCAAGGCAGTCCCTGCTCCATGGAAGATGGTTTTGGTAGAGAGGCAGTGGGAGAGAAGGCTGCAGGGAGAGTTGGAAGGGGTTTTAATGCCTGGACTTCATCCTATGGGTGGGGAGTCCTTGAAGGATTTGGAGTTCTCTTACCATCGGCTCCTCTCAAGCATAGGGTTTCCACTTCCCTGGCAGGAGTCTGAGGACAGCCCCATATTATCCACCACCCACCGTTTAGTAAGGAGCTGGGCCTGAGCACAAGCGGTCACCACCTCCCACTAAATAGTGCAAAGGCCCATTGAAATGGTAAGCACACTATGTGTGCCTTACTGTTTATAAAGGAGTTTATACAGGTGTCCTTTTCCTGCAACGCAAAGATTGCATTCATATGGCAGGCAAGTGCACTCAGGGGCCGAATAGGATTTCAGTAGCTGGGGAGCCTGGTGATGAAGCGAATGGAGACTTCTGGAGCAAACTCTTGGAGGCTGGGGTCAGGTGGCAGGGACTGATCAGAAAGGACAAATGGGCAAGGGAAGGAATGGCGGCTGTCTTGGAGGGTGGCCCAGGGTGCCAGCCCAGCACAGTCCCTGCAGCCTCGGGGCAGAAGCACCTGCCTCCTGAGAGCAGGAGTCCCACCCACATCCAGTTGTGTCCCTCTAACAGCTCTCTGCCCATCCAGCTCCTTCCCAGCGAAAGCCCTTCCTTCTCCAGGTCAGAGGTCATCTGGTGCGGCCTCCCTCCAAACAACCTCAGAAGCGCTAGGGTGCTTGACAGTTGTTTTTGGCCTCTGCTCGCACACCTCTCACTATTATCCCCCCATGCTGTAGTTCTCGATGACTTTCTCCAAATGAGCCCACACTGCTCCCCACTAGTCACATCTTTGTTTTGCAGATAGTCACCAACCATTTGTTTGGGAATAGTTTCCAGAATGTTGTAAGGAAACATGCGCCCTCAGGCACAGCCAGAAGAAGGTGCAGATATCTGGACCTCCTCTCTGACCCGGGGGGGCCCACCTTCACATGTGGGTGGGTCGAGTGGTTCAGCCCCTACCCAAGGCAAAATGTGCCCTTTCCTCAGGGTCTCCAACTGCCAACTGTCAGGTCACTCAAGCTACATGTGAACTTCCCAGCAACAGGGAAGTAAGTCACTGCTTGGGGGAAGCTTTATGACGGTTGTCGCACGCATAAAAGTCTAACCTTATGGCATATATTTTACCTTCCTCACCAATCTGTGAGGTGCGTCACTGATCCCGGAGTAGCTACAAAAATGTCAGAAAATAATTTTCCCCTTGGGAGGGGTGGGGACAGTGCGAGAAGCAGACTCTCAGCGGGCCCAGTGGACCCGTGTTGATTTTGTCTCCTTGACCCACCCCTGCCACATGGGTCAAAAAGTCTAACTCTTGGCTGGTGGAGATTTGCAGTAATGGTGATTTTTAGTTTAAGGAGGAGTAACTGGGGAGGGGACAAAATCAGATGGCACTGGGGGGAGAGGGACTAGCTGTTTGATTTTTTTATGTTTATTAAAAAGAGAGAGATGCTTTAAAAAAAAAAAAAAAAAGGCAGTTGAGCAATGCTCATGTTTGTGCCGGTTCAGTGAACCAGCTGTTTTTTTTGCTAGGTCATCATCCGTAGACAGTTCCTGTGTGATTATGATGGGAGGTGCTGGCTGGGCTCTAGTAAATCTGCAGTTTACTATTTATCCACTGAAACGCCCCAGCAGTGCTAAGTCACTGTTTATTTAGCAGAATTGCACTGAGCACCTTCCATGGGCCACACACTCTGCTGCAAAAAGCTGAAATACTGCCTTCAGAGAGCCCGTACGGGCAGATGCGGGAGGTCGCCTGCCGGTGCATGCCGAGCCCTGGAGGGAAGGCACCTGCCGGGACGTCGGCAGTGTCTGAGTTACCCAGAGGAGCTGGTCCTAGGCTGAGATGGGGCGTGTGGCCCGGGGCATCCCCACTTTCATTCCCAGCTCCGAGCCTCCTGGCCCAGCTCCCCGGCACCTAGGGGAGAGGGGCTCAAGGAACACGGTGGATGGAATGATTGATGGTGGACTTCCCTTTGTTTCTGAAAGATCTCCCCGTGGACGATGGCAGCCACAATTCAGGCCATGGAGAGGAAGATTGAATCGCAGGCTGCCCGCCTGCTTTCGCTAGAAGGGCGGACGGGGATGGCCGAGAAGAAGCTGGCCGACTGCGAGAAGACGGCCGTGGAGTTCGGGAACCAGCTGGAGGGCAAGTGGGCCGTGCTGGGGACCCTGCTGCAGGAGTACGGGCTGCTGCAGAGGCGGCTGGAGAACATGGAGAACCTGCTGAGGAACCGAAATTTCTGGATCCTGCGCCTGCCCCCAGGCAGCAAGGGGGAGGCCCCCAAGGTATCCCTCGGGCACCTGGGGTGGGACAGCCCGAGGGACTGTGCCTGTAAGTGTGTGGGTGAGCGTGCGCGACACTGTTCCAGGTGCCATGACCTTTGATGACGTAGCCGTGTATTTCTCTGAGCAGGAGTGGGGCAAGCTGGACGAGTGGCAGAAGGAGCTCTACAAGCATGTGATGCGGGGCAACTACGAGACGCTGGTGTCCCTGGGTAAGGCATGATACTCATTCTTCTGTTACATGTGAGTTTGAAAGTCCTCAAACCTCTCTCTCCATGTGGGTGGTTTTCATCACAACAATGTGTAAATCACTAGAAACTCGGACCATGCAAGGAGTTACTTCCTCCTCCTACTGAAGATGAGCATCAAGTGACCGAGTCGGAAGTTCCAACAACCTGGTGAAGTTCATGGGTGGCCAGACAGAGAAGGATGGTGGCATTTCTCCTAACCAGGCACGGAGGACGGACGTCTCTGTCCTGCTGAGACAGAGTCTAAAGCCTCAGGCTGCTCTCGGGTCCAGGATGTAATCGACCCACATTCCTTTAGCCTTTTCTTACAGAGATATGTGGCCTGTAAGATACCTGACGACACTCCTCTGGGTTGGTGGAGAATAAGGGCAGACCACGTTTCCCGTGGCCAGCGCTGTCTTCATGCCTCGAGGCTCTGCTCCCTCAGACCCTGGGGCCGCGGTCACTCTCCACATGTGGTAGCCCCAAGAGGCTGTTCCTGCCTGGGCTGCCTTCCTCTTGCGATGGTTTCTGTGTGACCCCAGAAGGGAACAGGGGCAGGCATCACGGTATATTTCAGTTTGAAGAAATGCACTGCTTCTTAAGGGAGAGATTCTATTAGAGTGTCTTCACCTGGGCATGAATGTCTGGGGCCAGATGGTTGTTTGCTGTGGGGCTACTCTGTGCAGTGTAGGATGTTCAGCAGCATCCTGGCCTTGACCCACCAATGCCAGGAGCACCTCACCCCCAACCCCCAGTCGTGACAACCAAAAATGTCTCCAGACTGCCAAATGTCCCCTAGGAGACAGAATTGCCCATGGTTGGGAACCAGTGCTCTATACTAATTTAGAAGTTTCGTTTCTTGGCCACTCGTGGATTCCCAGGCTGCCTGTCCGCAGCTCTGAATGGAACCACATGGCAAAAGCTAACCTTTCTGTCCTTCTCAGACTACGCCATCTCCAAGCCCGAGGTCCTCTCCCAGACTGAGCAGGGGAAGGAGCCATGCAGCTGGCGTCGTACTGGCCCCAAGGTTCCAGATGTTCCTGTGGACCCGAGTCCAGGTGAGGGGCTGAGAGAAGGCCAGGGACACCAGGCAGTCAGGTGGAAACAGGAAAGTAGAGGGTCAGGGAGGGCACGACCTTCTTTCCAGGAAGAGCCGAGGAGAAGCCTCAGACTTGAATATTTTAAATCTAAGCTTTTCAGTAGTTGAGTTATGACCTGTAGCCTGTTCCCCTAAACTCCAGGAATACTGGAGTGGAAAGAGGCAGCAAACCTGGTCTTTTAGAAAAGCGATAGAGCCAGGGCACACAATTAGGGGGAGAGGGAGGAGGACACTCACAGGGAAGGTAGGAGTGTGTCGAAGACTAAATGTAATTCCTTCCCGGTTTTATGAAGAGCCAGCCTTGCCCCCATCCAGGAGCCAGTCCCATTGGCTGGCCACATGTTTCAACATGATTAGAACGACAGATTTATTTAAGGTGAATCTGGATACCTGAGATCACTGCCTCGGATTTTCCTGAGCCAGGCAGCGCCTCTGAAAGTTAAGGGAGGGACAGGTGGATGCGTGAGAGAAGCCAGGTTACTGAAGTGAAGCCCTCGGCAGGTGTGGGGATGCGACAGCCCATCCCTGACCAGGAGCACCCTCCCCCGCAGCGGGCTCAAGCCTGCTTTCCGCCCAGAAGCGCCGTGTCTGTCCCACCGGCCTCGGGTTCCCCTGGCATCCGAACACCGGCGTCACTAAAAAGTCTCACCGTGTTTCGTTTGTGATTAATGACGTGCGTCTTCCGTGTTCGCTGTTTGAGCGCAAGTGGGGTTTCAGGCTGCCGGAGCAGAGCCGGCCACACGGTCGTGCCCCGAAGAGCACTCGCCAGTTTAGTCCCACAGACGTCCTTTGAGACTTTGCTAGGCGCCAGGGACAGAGCAGCAGGTGGAGGACAGAAAGATGACTAAGCAGGGCGCTGCGGAGTCTGAATGGAGAACAGGACTCTGACACCGAGCCCGGCCTCCTAGCGCGGGGGGCGGTTCATCTTACTTAGATCCTCTATGCGGAGGCTTTCGGGTTCCCACCCCGGCATTCGTGAGAGCTAAGAGGGGCCCAGAAACACCGTGGCTGCTAGCGAGACCCCCACCACGCGCTCCCCTCCAACACACACTCCACTCTGCCTCAAGCCCGTCAGCAAGAACCCCGTTACCCCCCACCCACCTCAGCGAGAGAAGCTGGACCCCCAGCTCGCTCCTCACCTGCTCCGGGCTTGGGCATCCCCTTGGCAAACGTCCTCTCCACTTCTCTTCAGCTCCTAAATTCTGCCGCTGTGCCTCAGGGAACTCAGCCCCCAGCAAGACCTCGCATCCTCCGGCTCTTACCCGAGCATCCCCACCCATTCTTGTGCAGATGAGTCCTGGTTCTTCCGGGGGCCCTGCATCCGCTGCAGCGCACCCCTTCCCCCTGTCCCTCCTAGCCCAGGCACGGAAGGCAGCAGTGTCCCTGCTCCATAGGGCCTCTGTGCTAGTCTCCCCTCCTCCCTGGAAACCCCCGCCTTTCACTCAGATGCCTCCCCTATTCCTGCCGCCTCCTGCAGACCTCATCTCTACTCCCACCATTGTGGCTGGCGAGGGCAGCATGCACAGACGGCCCTCTGAGCACCCCAGCCTCCGCTCCCTCTCCACCACCCACTCTGAGGTCATTCCCTGTTGCTGACAGTGATGCACCCCTCCCATCATCTTATTTTGAGCTCGGCCCCTCCTGTCCTTGCAGATCTCTCTTCCCAGTGCCCGGACCCCAGCATCTAGCCCTTTCACTGCCCAGCTGGTCCTGGGTGCCCTCTTTGCCCAGCCGGGGCTCTGGTCCAGGGTCACCCTCGCCCCCTCTCCCCTGTTAGTCATTGTGCTCACCCGGCAGAAACATAATCCTGGTTAAATCTGTCTGCCTGTCGTGCACCTGCTCCCATGCAGCTGCACGTGGCTGGAGAGGACCCCCCCCCCGCCGACAGCCCTCTATGTCTGTCTCACCTACAGTCCCGGGGGTGTCTCCTTGGTCCATTCAGTTGCTCAGAGGTTGGCAAACTGGCCTGTAGGCCAAGTTGCCCACTATCTGTTTTTTGGCCCATGAGCTTAGAATGGTTTTCATGTTGAACAAATACTGTTTAACTGAAAAAAGAAACAGAACTCACTGCCCTTCCACCCCACCGGCCTGTCTGTTCCACCCATGCCCCGTTCTCCGTGTTGGCTGCCGTGGTCACACCTCTCACTGAAGGCCTGCTCCTCTGGGCACTAGATCCAGTCCAGGCCATCTTGGCGAGGACTCGCCCCCCCGATCCTTCCCATCAATATCTGCCCCCCCGTCATTTGCCCGGTTTGGACACCAACCACTCGTGACCCCACATGCCTGCAGCGGCCCCCCTCATTTCTGCCCTCGTGTCCCACTCCCCAGGAGCGCCCTCCTGCAGTGCCTGCTTTCTCCCATTCCTCTTCCGCTCCGGAGGCCCTTCCATCAACACTCCTCTCAAGGCCACAGGGGCCCCGTAGCATTAAAGGTCTGGTCTTACCGTTGGTGATATTTGCCACCATTGATCGCTCTCTTCCCAGATTGGCTGCTTCGACAGGATGCCTCCCCCTCCTGGTTTCGTCCCGCCTTACTTAACACCTTCCCTTTGCTATTTCCCAGTGCTGTTTCTGGCCTCTAAGTGTCGGGGTGCCCTTCCTCCCCTCTGTGTGGCGGTCTCCGCCATCCCAGCAGTGGCTGGGAGGGCTCCGCATGCCACCTGGGTGCCAACAGTTGCCATCGTGTGCCTTCTGCCTGGCTCCTCCCTGAATTCACACCCGGCTGCCTGGTCTGTCTCCACTCGGGTGGGATAGACGTCTCATGCCAGGCACACACCCAGCGGAGCTCCTCCTCGCCTCGTCCCTCCACCCCACGCCTCCCTTGCTGCAGTGGCCAGCTACCCACCCTCCAGTTGCAGGCCGAGACCCAGGGCTCAGCCCGGCCCTTTCTCCCGTCCACGGCCATCAGGGATCCTAGTGGCTAGCACTCCCTTCAGACTCGTCCAGAAGGCTGTCACACCCCATCTCCTCTACCCTGCCACCCAGCCCATCATCTCCTGCGGCCACCTCCTGGCCAGCCTCCCCCCTCCTGCACTGGTCCCCCAGAGTAGGCCCTACGCCCTTTCCTTCAAATCCACTTACTGGCTTCCCACTGCCTCAGAGACTCTGGCTCATGTTTCTGTTTGTGTCTCACTCCCTCTGCTCCTGCCATACCATCCTCCCTGCCGCTTCCCCCAACACTCTGGGCTGCCCCAGCCTCAAGCCTCTGCACTTGCAGCACCCTCTGCCAGGAATGCCCTTCAGGTCCTCCCTCAGGCTCCACCCATTACCTCCTTCAGGACTCTGCTTATTTAACATTTAAATCATCACCTTACTTAAAATTGCAGCCCCTGTCCCCACTCAGAATTTCCAGTCTCCTTTCCCTGCTTTGGTTTGTTCTATAGCAGAGAGCATCATCTATTATGTGTATTTCTAGATTGTTATATATATTTCACATTTACAGAATCGATTGAGATCTAGATATTACATGTATTTCAGAGAGAGAGCTGATAGATTTCACGTTTGTAGATTAATATATGGCCGGTGGGGCTCACCCCATTAGGATGTAAATTTCAAGAGGACAAGCACTTTTATTTCTTTTGTTCATAGGATCATTCCAGGCACCTCGAACTGCCTAGCACAGAGTAGAAATTCAACAATTATTTGTTGAATGTATGTAGCGTACGTAATTTAAAATATTTTTGTGTTATGTGTGTTAAATTCCTTGTTAGATTTCCTAGTCTCATTCCTCCCCAGGGTAACCAGTTGTCCTGAAGTGGATGTTTACCCTTTCCATCCGCATTTGAAAACTTTCATTTAAAGCTATTACATACATACGTAGCCATAAGCAATATATAATATGGTTTTCTGTGTTTTGAGAGATGGTATAAATGTCATTGTATTTATCACTCAGTATCGTGTACTTCAGATTTATCTCTGTTGATGCAGATAGATCAAGTTCATTCATTTTAACCCATGCTTAATATCCCAAAAGCAACTACATTCCAGCTTGTTCTCCACTGGTCTGTTGATTTGCACTTCAGCTGTTTCTGATTTTTCACTCTCCTGCGTGGTGCCGCAGTGGGCAGTCTTACCCCTGTCTGTCTGTGTCCTGCGCGGCGGCCTCTCCAGGGAACAGACTGGGGTGGACCCCCTGCATCGCTGGGCATGCTTGTCTGCACCTCCACCATTGCCATGGTTACGCAGCTGGTCCTGCTCCCATCAGCAGCCACGAGTGCCTGTTGTCTTACATCCTTGCCCTCCTTCAGCATTAGCTTCTTGCCAATCTGGTGGAGGTTGAAATGGCATTGTGTTTTAATTTGCGTTTCCCCGACTCTTAGTGAAGTGGAGCATCCTTTTCGTGTTTATTTGGTTTCTTCAGTGGATTGTCTTTTTCTGTTTTTCTACTGTTGCTTGTCACTCTCTTACTGATTCAGACTTCTGTCTGTAGGTTCTGGATCCAAACGCTTCATCTGTTATTTGCATCACAAATGTCTTCTCCCAGCCTGTGGCAGGTCTTTTAACTTTGTCTTGCTTGTACAGAAGTCTTAATTTTGGGTACAGTCAAACCTACCAGTGTTTTCCTTTATGATCTGCTTTTTCTATCTTAGGATAGCCTTCCCTTCCTCACTGCAGGTCAGAAAGACATTCTTCTCCATCTTCTTATAAAACTTTTAAAGTTTTGCTTTGCACATTTAAGTCTTTAATTTATCGAGAATTAATATTTGTGTAGGTTACGAGGGAGAATTTAAATTTTTTTCCCCACAAGGACATCTGATTTCCCAACAAAGGCTGCTGAATATTCTGTCTTTTCTGCAATGATTTATAATGCAGTTTGGTCATGAACCAGGTTCCCATGCATGCACTTGGTTTCTGGGCTTTTTATTCTGGTTTTTTGGTCTTTGTCTCTACGCCAACACTCCCTGTTTTAGCTTCATAAGAAGCCCTCATATCTAGAAGACTAAGCCTTCCCTACTTGCTCTTCAAAAACTTTTCAAGACCCTGTTCATGAGTTTCAGCATCTTTATGTCAAGTTCTCAGAAAATCCTGCTGGAATTTTGATTGGAACTGCATTTACTTTATCATTTTATTTCTGGAGAATAAGCTTCCTCACAGTATGAGGGGGCTCTCCCCGTGGGAAGACTCCCTGAGTGAAGGCTTCTGGGTGGCCTGAATAGGCTTCACGGTTTTCTCCAATTGTTGTTTCTATTGTGAATGGCATTTTCATATTAACTACATTTTAAATAGTTATTACAAGTATATAGCTCTGCTGTTGACTTTCTTTAGTAAAAGACCCCTTTTGCTCAACCTCCTTATTATTTCTAGTAATTGACTTGTCAGTTTAGATTCTCATGGATTTTGTTCTGTAGACGGTTATGCCTTCCTCAGATAACATAAAAGTTCTCTCTTCTTTTAAAATTGTTATAACTGTATTCTTCTTGTTTGGCAGTTTGGCCAGGATGTTGTTGAGTACTCCCAGAGATGGCCAGCATCCTTATCTGTGAAGTGCTTCGAAGGTCTGGGCAGTAAGGATGGTTTTTGCCATAGACTTTTGATGATACTCTTATTATAAGTTTATAGACATGGGACACCTGGGTGGCTCAGTCGGTTAAGCATCTGTCTTCGGCTCGGATTGTGGTCCCAGGGTCCTGGGATCGAGTCCTGCATCGGGATCCCTGCTCAGCGGGGACCCTGCTTCTCCCATCTGCTGCTCCCCCCTTCTTGTGCTCACTCTCTCTCTCTGATAAACAAAAATCTTAAAAAAAAAAATGCATACAGAACAAAATCCATGTAACCCTTAGAGAGTAAGAGTCGACACCCACATTCTCAATACCCCAGCATCAGAAATAGATCACAACCCAGAACCTTCCATCGCCCCGTGGTCCCTCTCTGATCCCATGCCCCTCCCTTCCTTTTACAGATAACCAGAAAATTCAGAAGGAGATGTGATCAGTCCCTTGCTTTTCTTTATATTTTTATTCCTTATATATATTCCTAAATAACACTGTGAACTTTGTAGGAATGAGCTCACACCATCCATATTCTTCTTTAGCTTGCTTTTCTCACTGGCCCTTGTTTCTGAGAGTTGTCCGGTGTTGACTCAGTACAGCTTCCCCTTTTCCTTTTCACCACTTCATGGTTTTCTGCTTTACGATGGCGACACAGTGCGTGCACTCCTTCTGTTGATGGGCGTTTGCGCTGTTCCTAACTTGTTTGCTTTTAGGAACGATGCTGTTGTGAAAATTGTGAAGCATGTGTCAAAGTTTCTCTAGGTGTAGACCCGGGAGTGGAACTGCTGGGTTGTAGGAAAGATGCATGTTGGGCTTTTCCAGGTCACGTCTGAGTGCTCTGTAAAGTGGCCTGCCCACGGTGCCCAGCTGCCCATGGCCCCTCATCCTCGCCAGCCCTGGGAACGCCTCCCATCCTCATCTCTGCCCATCTGGAGGGAGTGCATCGGTTTAAAATTCCTATTTTAAAATGTGCATTTTCCCAGTTAACAAGATTGAACATTACATCCTCTGTGTACAGGCCACTTGTCTGCTCTTCTGTGAAATGCCTGTTTATGCCTTTTGTCCGTTTTTCTTTTGTTTTCCCTTTACTTATTGATTTGTAGGAGCTCCTTTCATGTTCTGAATATTAATCTTTTTCTCTGGCGGGTGTATTGCTAATATCTTCTCCATTTATGGTATATTTTAAAGAACAGATGCTTTTGATTTTAATACACTTGGATTTTACCTTTATGATTTGTCCTTTTTATGTCATAAGCAATTAAGAAATTTCCCCTACCTCAAGGCAGTAATACACCATCTCACGTTTGCTTTAAAAGTTCTGCCTTTCACATTCAAGCTCTTAGTGGCAGAGGGAGGTTGGGACCCTGGTTCTTTCTCACTAGCGCTTTGGGTCATCTTTTCCTTTGCTCTGGGGGGTCATCTTCCTAATTACCTTATAACAAGTTCTGTGAAAAATCCAGCTGGGATTGTGGTTGGAGTTGCATTCACTCTCTTAATCACGTTGGAGAGAATGGACCCCTCTGTGGTACTGAGGCACGTTACTGGGGAATGTCCTAAGCCTCCTCCATGTAGCTCATCTGTCTCACGGGCCTCCATGAAGTTTTAGAATTTTCTCCAAATTTGTTGTTAGATACATTCCTAGGTTCCCTGTATTATTTTTTGTTTTTATTTTTTTTTTTTAGATTTTTTCCTTGTATTTTTTTTAAAATTGCTATTGTCAGTGGTGCTTTTTTTTTTTTTTTTTTTTTTAGAGAGAGAGCTTGAGAGCTGGGGGGGGGGGAGCAGAGTGAGAGAGAGAATCTGAAGCAGGCTCCGCTCCCAGCCCAGAGCCTGACACAGGGCTCCATCTCACAATCCTGAGATCAAGACCTGAACGTAAATCAAGAATTGGAAACTTAACCGCCAGAGCCACCCAGGCACCTCTGTGGTGCCTTTTTTTAACATGCTTTTTCTGTTTGTTGCTGACATCTGTGGGGGGCTGCTGGAGGGGCAGGGAACTCCTTTTTCCCAGTTCCTGTTCTCATGCACAAGGGGCTCAATTCTGTGACGTCCCTCTCTCTCTCTACCTCTGGGCATCCTTCCAGGGGGCCCACCAGGAACATACCTCATCATCAGAGAGTTTGGGAGCAGAACTGGACAAGCACAGTCCTTGCCCATCCATCCTCCTCCCCTTGGGCAGCTGGCTACCCCCAGGGGCCAGGCCGTCTCTGTTGCTCTGCTGGGGACAGGCTCCTTCACTGTGGCCCAGCAGGGGGGACTTCCTACCCTAAAGTGGTAGAGTTGCACTGACTACTTGACCCTTAATTTTCTACCTGTCTTCTCCTTCGTAATATAAACATACGAGGTCATAAAATACCCTCTAAGTACCACTATAAATGCAGCTCACACATTTTGATAAATAATATCTTTATTGGCATTGGGTTCCAAATATCTTCTCATTTTCATTGTCATTTGTCCTTAGAGCCTTGGATTATTTAAAAAACATACATATTTTTAAATTTTAGTACGTATGAGGAGTTTGGGGATATCTGTTCTTGATTTCTGACCTAATGTTATAGTCAGAAAATAAGGGTATAAAGTACAAATCTTTTAAAATTTACCAAAGTTCGGGGGCACCTGGATGGCTCAGTCATTAAGCATCTGCCTTCGGCTCAGGTCATGATCCCAGGGCTCTGGGATCAAGCTCCACATCGAGCTCCCTGCTCAGCGGGAAGCCTGCTTCTCCCTCTCCCACTCCCCCTGCTTGTGTTCCCTCTCTCGCTGTGTCTCTCTGTCAAATAAATAAATAAAATCTTCAAAAAAAAAATTTACCAAAGTTCATTTTATGGTCTAGAAAGTGTTCATTTTTCCTTACTGTTCTGCGTGGCTTGAAAAACTTGTGTTTTCCTTGTCTTTAGAGTCTACTACGTCCATTTGATCGGGTTTGTTAATAGTGTTACTCGAATTTCCTATAACCTTGAGTCAGCTAGATTTATCAGTTACAGAAACAGGTGTGTTGAAACCCCCCGCTGAGAAGTTAGGAGTTGTTTATTTCTCCCGGAGTTTTGCTTTATTATTTTGAAGCCAAGGTATTAGATTAAACATTTAGAATTATTTTCTCTTTCTGGTCAATGTAACATTGCACAGTGACCCTTTTTTTTTATTTCTATGAATATTTCTCTTTTCAAAATCTATTTCCTCTGATATGGTATAACTACATCTTTTTTAAAAATGTCTTTATTCTGGCTTTTATTCTTTTACACTGCTCTTGCATCCTTTTGTTTTAATTGCGTCTTTTGCAAACAGCATATAGCTAGGTTTCTTGTTCGGTTTTTTGTTGTTGTTATTTTATTTTATTTATTTATTTGTGAGAGCGCGCGCACAAACTGGAAGAGCAGCAGGCAGAGGGAGAAGCAGACTCCCCGCTGAGCAGGGAGCCCGATGTGGGACTCGATCCCAGGACTCTGGGATCACGACCTGAGCCGAAGGCAGATGCTTAACTGACTGAGCCACCCAGGCACCCCAGTTTCTTGTTCTTTTTTAGTGTGATCATCTTTACCTTTTAAATGTCCAGAACAGTGGGCACTAGGTACATGTGGTTGTTGGTCACTTAAAAAATGCTGTAAAAGGGCACCTGGGTGGCTTAGTCGGTTAAGCGTCTGCCTCTGGCTCAGGTCAGGATCCCAGGGTCCCAGGATTGAGCCCCGTGTCAGGCTCCCTCTCAGTGGGGAGTCTGCTTCTCTGTCTCCCCCCATTTCCTGCACTCTCTTTCTCTCTCACTCTCAAATAAATAGATAAAACTTAAAAAAAAAGTGATGTAAAGATAAAATACATAAATTTTGGACATTTTGGATATATTGGGTTAAGTAAAATATATTATTAAAATTAATTTCATCTGTTCCTTTTTATTTATTTATTTTTTTAACATAACTATTAGAAAACCTAGAATAAGCTACATGGCCTACACGGTTTCTCCAATGGACAATGCCGGCCCACCCAGCTTACACTGATTGTGTTCGCTAGCATGTTTGGATTCTCACCCACCATCTTGACTTATGTTCAGACCTTAGACCACCTTTTCTGTATTTCTTTTTTAGTACTCTTCCTTTGAGAGTTCTTCATTTAGATTCTTTCTTCCTCAAACTATTTTTTTCCTTTTTTTTCTTTTAAGATTTTATTTATTTATTTGAGAGAGAGAGAGCACAAACGGGGGTCGGGGCAAAGGGAGGAGAAGCAGGGACCCCCCCCCCAACTCTGGACTCGATCCCAGAGTCCTGGGATCATGACCTGGGCTGAAGGCAGACACTTAACCAACTGAGCCACTCAGGCGCCTCTCAAACTAGTATTATTTTTAATTAGTTTGGAAGTTATATGTTCTGTTTCTGTTCTTTTAGAGGTGACTTTAGGAGTTGTTGTTTTTTTTTTTCTTTACAAACATATCCCTTAGAAGTCTTTTGTGGGTCTGTGAGTGCCAGACTCTCAGTTTGTGTTCGTATAGGAGTTTTTATGTGTTTGAAAATACTCTTATTCCATCCCTGTATTTGAGGGATATGGATTCTTGTGTGAATGTTATTTTCTCCTAGCCCCTTGAAGATGCTTTGCTGAGAGGGAGAAGCTGAGAAGCCATCCAACCGTCCCGCCATTGTGGCCTGGTGGGCGGTCTGCCTTGTCCTCTGCCAAGCAGGCCTCTGACTCTGGGGGCCTGCGGTCTTTCCGCATGTCCAGGCAGGGATTTCTTTCTCTTGATCCAGCTTTAATCATCAGTAGTTTTCAACAGTTTGGGAGATTTTGCAGTATTATCTCTCTGAATATTGCCTTGCCCGCCTTCTCCCTACTTGTTTATTCTGGAATGTTTTCGTACTGTCCTTCATAACGGTGGACGTCTCTTCATATTTTCAGCTCTGTCCATCATTTCTTATCTGTCTTCTAGTTAGCTCACCAGCCTCGGCTCGGTTCTTTGCTTTCTGTTGTTTTGCCTATAAACTGGATTTTTAAATTTCAGTGATTTTATTTTACAATTCCAAAGTTATATTTTCTTCTTTTTTCAAAATCTGATTGGTCTATTTGGGTAGGCTCTGATTTATCAGACTCTCCCCCTTTTTACTTTTCCAAATATATTAAACTTTATATTCGGCGTATTCCAGTATCCAGCGTCTCTGCAGGCCAGATCCTGCAGTACATGACCTCTGACCCCCTGAGGGGGGCCACTTTTCTTGTTGAGGTGGTGATCTATAGTGGTGAGCTCAGTAACGCCTGCAAGCTATGTGGAAAATGCTCTCCTCCTGAGACTCTCTGTCCGCCTCTGCTGGTCCTCGGGGCCACCACGGTCTCAGCCTGGAGGCTTTCAGGCCACTCTGTCATGTGACCTGGCAGGGGACAGCCTTGGGCACAGGCCGCGGTACATCAACTCCCAGGGTGGTACTTAGGTCCCCGCACCCTTCGGCTTGTTCTTTTTTCTGTAGTTCTTGGGAGTCAGTTCGGCCACAACTCTCATGTTGTTTGGCTCCTCTTCTGGTTGTAAGTTTAGTTTTTTCATAGGGACCTGAGTTGTGGGGGTGTCCCTGGGGGGCAGGTTTGCATTTGCCTGTGCTGGGGGGCCTCATGGGTTGCGGTGGGGGGGGGGTGGTCAGCCAATGTTTCTGTGAATTTCTCAGCTTCTGGTCTCTGCACCGTGTGGGTGGTATGAATTCAGTGTGGGCGTGGGGAAATTCCACTTTCTTAGGGTGGCTATCCCACCCATGGCCCTAGACAGGCGGCAGCTTCCTGGTAGTGCCTTCAGGTGAATGGAATTTTTCTAGTCCCCAGCTCACTAGGACGGAGCCTCATGGCTCAGACAGCTCAGCAGGGCTCTCAGCCTCGCTTGGGCATCAAAGCCCAGTCCCTAAGGCCTGTCTCCTGTTCCAGCGACTCACTGGGTTGCTTGGCTCCTGTTCGAACTCTTGATTGACTTTGCATTTGCTGTTTGATTCTTGTATCTGGAATCTTTCTTTTATGCTCCCTTATATACAGGTGGGGGAGTAAGGTTTTGGGGGATATTTCGAGTGACTTTTTATATAGCATTTCTGCGTTAAAAGTGAGGGCAGGACTTGCCCAGAGCAGCTCAGTCTTCTGCGTGGGCCAGAGGTCGCCCTGAGAATGCCTTCCCATCCTACCCTATGCTCAATACCATGTGACCTCATGCTTTGCCCAGAAGGCCCTGCCGTCCCCTCCGCTCTGGCCTTCCATTCCCACCAGGTTCTCTTGCTTTTTGACCCCTGTAAGCCCCTGTGTCCACGTCCTTGGTTGGATGTGTGTCCGCCCCAGGCCCGAGGGGCCCTGATGCTGTATGTTCATGCCCTTTCCTTTTCTTAGGCTCGGGGCCCCCAGTTCCTGCCCCTGACCTCTTAATGCAGATCAAGCAGGAGGGCGAGCTCCAGCTCCAGGAGCAGCAGGCTCTGGGGGTAGAGGCATGGGCAGCCGGACAGCCAGATATCGGGGAGGAGCCGTGGGGCCTCAGCCAGCTGGACTCCGGAGCAGGAGACGTCTCTACAGATGCTGCCTCTGGTGAGTGGCCACAACCGGAGCAGACACCAGGAACGAGATGCAGGGACTAAGGGTAGGGTGCAGGGAAGGAGCTTCTGGAAGCACTGTGGGAGTTGTGGGCTCCTGACTCATGGAGAAGTTTCCCCACCTGAAGGCAGGGGGCTGCCCCAAATGATATTTTGCAGGCCCCACCGTGGGTTGGATGATGCTCTTGTCTTGGCATCTCTCTGCCTGACCTTCGTCAGCTGCACTCCTGTTCCTGCCCCTACCACGGGCATTTAAATTGCCAGATGCCTCACATTCAAGAGGACTGTATGAAATAACATCTGAGCTTCCTGGTGCCTCAGAGAAGGAGCAAAAGAGAACTGGGTGCGGGAGAGGCGGGGCTGTTCGCTCCCACAAAAAAGGCGGGGTCTTAGGGTCTAGCCTGTCCTTCCTTTCGCACAGGCTTTCCGCGCCCTTCCTTCCCCTAACCCATGGGCTCTGATCTCTCTTCATTGCAGGCGTCCACTCCAACTTTTCAACCACTCTCCCACCCACTTCCTGGCAGGCGGACCTCCCTCCCCACCATCCTTCTTCAGCATGCTCAGACGGGACACTGAAGCTCAACACAGCGGCCTCCACAGAAGGTATGGGGTGGCAGAGGACGGGAAAGGGTCGCATCTTCCTGGGAGGCTGCCTCAGCCCAGGGTCCTCACTTTTACCAGTGAACGGCCCTGACCTTTCGGCCAAGAGGCCGTTAGGTGTCTGTGATGTTCGGACTCTGTACGGTCTGTCCTGTATCTCCTTCCAAATTCTTACACTTGGACAGCCTTTCTTGAGAATGTTTCCGGCTGTCCCTTTCTTATACGGTCTGAACCAGTCAACCCTGGTAAGCTGATCCGTTGAGAGGATGTACCTCCTGCCCAGGCTCAGCAATCCTGGCTCCTGGCTGGCATTGAAAAACCAAAAGCAAACCAGAACCGCTTCTTAGGTATCAGCGCTACCAAAGACAGGTGTCTGAAGGCCAGAATCGGGAAGAACAACTACCGAATTTATGTACTGGCTTTCTTTTCACTTCGGTTTTGAAGGCCAGTTGTCTGTTACTTTAATCATTTCTATCATATTTTATCCCCCCCCAAAATGTGCTAAAAGCCTGCGTCCCTGATCTAAAACTTCAGGATGTGAGATTCAAGTGCGTTTATATAAAATCAAAAACATTTGTACTATTTCACTAATATTTTTATCATTAGCTAGCTGGCCACATTTACTGAATGCTTGCTGCCTTCCAAATAGCGTGCTAAGTGCTTTCAGACGCGACATACAACCCTATGAAATAGGGTGTTCATAGAGGAGCTGTTGGTCAGAGAGCTACCTGAAGCCCACAGCTGGCCTGGGGGGGCCGGCGGGGGGGGAGCACAGTACAATGATAGATCGGCCGGAGCCCAGTACTGGGCTTCTGCCCCTTGGCTACTTGGCCACCAGTGGTCAGCTTCAGGATAAACGCATGATTAGTCTTGAGAGCCAGCGTGAACACGGAACGTGGTGAGCGGATACGTTGGCTTTACCTGTGAAGGGCCTCACCCACAGGCTGAGGCAGCCCCAGGCCCGCATGCCCTGCTGAGCCGGATCCTGAGGCGGGGAGAGTAGGGCTCAGCGGTGGTCGGGGAGCTGAATAGCCCGATGAAAGTATCAGGCCTTCCTTCCCTAAGCAGGTACCGGGACAGAATGATACGGGGTCTTTCTGTCTTTCTCAGCAGATGTAAAAATTGTGATAAAAACAGAAGTCCAGGAAGAGGAGGTGGTGGCCACACCGGTGCATCCTACTGACCTAGAGGCTCATGGGACCCTGTTTGGACCAGGCCAGGCCACAAGGTTTTTCCCTAGTCCAGTCCAGGAAGGAGCCTGGGAGAACCAGGGCAGCTCCTTTCCCAGCCAGGACCCCGTGCTGGGGCTGAGAGAGCCTGCCCGGCCTGAGCGGGACATGGGTGAGCTCAGCCCGGCCGTGGCCCAGGAGGAGACCCCCCCCGGGGACTGGCTCTTTGGGGGGGTCCGGTGGGGCTGGAATTTCAGGTGTAAACCCCCTGTGGGCCTGAACCCGAGGACTGGGCCCGAGGGGGTGCCCTACACCTCCCCTGATAACGGAGAGGCCGTGCTGGACCCCACCCAGGCCCCGAGACCCTTCAGTGACCCCTGTAAATACCCCGGCCGGACAAAAGGCTTCGGCCACAAGCCAGGCCTGAAGAAGCACCCCGCAGCCCCTCCCGGAGGGCGGCCCTTCACCTGCGCCACGTGCGGGAAGAGCTTCCAGCTGCAGGTCAGCCTGAGCGCGCACCAGCGCAGCTGCGGGCTGCCCGAGGGGGCG
>NC_058414.1:98985762-98997758 GCF_002201575.2 Neomonachus schauinslandi | reverse complement strand
CACACGGGCGAGCGGCCCTTCCCCTGCACCGAGTGCGAGAAGCGCTTCACCGAGCGCTCCAAGCTCATCGACCACTACCGAACCCACACGGGCGTGCGGCCCTTCACCTGCACCGTCTGTGGCAAGAGCTTCATCCGCAAGGACCACCTGCGCAAGCACCAGCGCAACCACGCGGCGGGGGCCAAGGGCCCGGCCCGCGGCCAGCCCCTCCCGCCCCTCCCGGCCGGCCCCCCGGACCCCTTCAAGAGCCCGGCCTCTAAAGGACCCTTGGCCTCCACAGACCTTGTGACCGACTGGACTTGTGGCCTGAGCGTCCTGGGACCCAGCGATGGCGCGGACCTGTGAGCCCCCCCCCCCCCCCCCCGGGCGGGCCGGGGCGCCCGGCCCCCTCGCCCCCGCAGGCCGTGCGTGGCCGAAGTCCCACTTGTAGACGTCGGGGTGGTGGTGAAAGCGGAGGCCGGAACAGAGCCTGGGGGAAGCCGATTTCCAAGTTGCTGAACTGATCCCTGGAAAAAGAGAAACTATCTGGCTTCCACCTCTAAACAAAGTAGAACTCTCTGATTGTGAAACTGAGCAGCATAGAATTTTAAGTAATTTAATTATGAAAACTTTTTTTTTTTTTTATTCTTGACGAAAAAAGCTGGAAAATAGTCGTAGCACCAGTTTAAACTTTATAGTATACTTTTGGTTTCCGGAGCGTGTTTGTGTGGACTGTGTCCTTACCAAGTCTGACTATGTGTGTGCCCGGAGTTGGCCGGCTGGGGACACAGGCCCCACTGATGTCTAGGGATGGGCTGGTGGTGGCACAGAGTTGGGGGGAGTTGAGACCCCCCCCCCAAAGCTGTGCTCAGCCTGGGGCGGGGCAGGGCTTCAATCTCGCCACGCCACCACCTCCTCTACAAGGTGGAACCCCCCCCCCCACCTCGTGTCAGCTGGGAGAAGGACTTGCCCACCAGCAGCCAGTCCCATTTCCCAGCTCTCCTCCATCTGAAAAGGCCCCCAAACGGGCTGGCCTATTATGGGCCATCTGTCACCCCTATCGAAAGGGGTCTGGGTGGTGTCACCCTGTTAGGTGACTCAGAGCCTTATAAACAGAGAGTCATCTGAAAACCCAGTGTTAAGGCTGCAGAGGTGAGGCAGCTGAGGCGGGCAAGTGGAACCCTTCGATGTCACATCCCAGCAGAGCCAGGAACAAAGCCTGGCCTGCCCACCCCGGAGTGGGGCCGCTTTCCACTCCAGCGAAATGCCTCTCTTTCCTTTTCTGTCTGTGTGGTGTTTCTTCATTGTCAAAATGCCTTCACTTCGCATCTCATTTGATTACTGTGACCTTGTGAAGCACGCAGGACCAGTATGCTTTCTTGTTAGAGATGAGGAAGTAAATTCCTCAAGGGGGACACATCCCAGCCTCGCTCGGTGAGTGCAAGCTGCCGTGCCCGCAGTCGAGGAGGGGCCTCTGATTAGACACGGCTCATCCTCCTGGAGCATCAGTTTTGGGGGAGGGAAGGTTTTCGTCTTTGCCCTCTTAAGATTTGTGCATCTGCCGGAGCAAAGTCGTCAGGCGTCAAGATGTAGCTGAGCGCCCGCCCCTCCGGTGTGCGTGCTCACCACCCCCACCCGCACCCCGGGGGGCGCCCGGTGGCAGGTCTGAGAGGCTGGGCAAGGGCCGAGCGCTTGTTCATTCCCCGTCTGACATCTCACAGGTAGAATTAGAAGTGGCCCAGCTTTCTTGATTCTACCACACTGCTGTCCCTCCCACACAAGTGTCCATCCCGTTTTGTTGGAACAGCCACTGGACTGGTTCCCTTCCCCCAAATGGGTCACTTGTTTCCCCTGAGGAGCAAGAGACCCTGGCCTCCGTTCAGTCAGCTCCCTCATGCGTACTTTTATTAGGCAATAGACTAGTTAAGAAAATTGTTTCTATGTACTGTATATTTTGTACCTGTTTACACTTCTAATATTGATATAACTGATATTTTGAAAAACAAATGAAGAGGAAACATCCTGTTAAAATAAAACCTAACCAGCACCAAGGCGCTTTGGTCGGTTCCATTCTTAGACCCATGCTTCGGCACCGAGGCCTCCAAACCCCTCTTGCTCGCGGGCTTTGTGGCCAGTTTCCTCACGCCCTCCGCCCTCCGCCTGCGCTTGGTCACCTCAGACCCAGGGAGGCCACCGCCCCTGAGAGCTAGGAGTGGAAGAATCCAGAGAACTTTGACACCGTGGAGGGAAAACCGTAGCGCATCCCGTCGCCGGGCTTCAGAATGTAATCATGGCTTGTGTAATTTGGCTTTATGTAATCTGATGTGATGTACGTGAAGATAGGTCTGGGAGGAAAAGGGCAGAATATCAGAAAACAGTGGGTGCTGGATGTTCTCTCCTCGCATCTTGGCTGGGCAGGGGCGAGGAAAGATCTGATCATGCCTGGGGTGGTGGTTTTCCTGGGCCGGGAGTGAAGTCCGCCCGTGGTGTCTGAGCCGGGCTCACACCCACGTTCCCATCAACCAGAGTTAACGATTGTTAATGTTTTCTCTCGTGTGTTCCGTCTCTTTCACATTTGGATCTTTGTCTTTTTAAGAAAATGAAAATGTAAAATAAAATCTGCGTAAAATTGCCCCAAGGGCACGGGAGTGGGACATGGAGAAAGAGCAGAAGTGGGTCTCAGCCAGGCCCATTGTGATGATGGCGTCACTCGTGACGGGCAGCCCTGACTCTCTCACGCGCTGCTTGCCTACCTCCCCGCTTCCCCACTGGCCGTGTCTCCAGTCCTGGGCAATCAGCAAGGGACCCTTCTGGTGTCTGCCCAGCTCGCCATGCCTCCAGCCCAGCGCCGCCCTTGGCCGTTCCCACACGCTCTCCTGCCACACGTCCTGCGTGCGGGAAGCCCAGGTATCATGCCAAAGCCCCCAGCCAGAGTGGTTCACTCAGTGGCCGACTCCCAAGGCTCTGGCTTGGGTGCACTCTCAAAACAGAGAACGTGGG
Organism: Neomonachus schauinslandi; assembly: GCF_002201575.2. Classification (NCBI taxonomy): domain Eukaryota; kingdom Metazoa; phylum Chordata; class Mammalia; order Carnivora; family Phocidae; genus Neomonachus; species Neomonachus schauinslandi. Next base: position 98,994,779 of record NC_058414.1, on the reverse strand, counting down.
GGCGCCTGGGTGGCTCAGTCGTTAAGCGTCTGCCTTCGGCTCAGGTCATGATCCCAAGGTCCTGGGATCGAGTCCCACATCGGGCTCCCTGCTCGGCGGGAAGCCTGCTTCTCCCTCTCCCACTCCCCCCGCTTGTGTTCCTGCTCTCGCTGTTTCTCTCTCTGTCAAATAAATAAAATCTTTAAAAAAAAAAAAAAACAGAGAACGTGGGGAGGACAGGGTTGGGGGGGCGGGGGTTGGAGCTCAGTATCAACTTCCACAAGGGGCACCTGATCAGCAGTTAGGGCGACCAGGCGAACACCTTGGGCTGGGGGCCCACTGCTGCCCCGAAGCAGCCTGCTTAGGCCAAAGCACAGTGGTCCCTTCTCGGTTAGTGTCCTCTTGCTGTTATGACCACAAACTTGGTGGCTTAAACCAGTACAGATTTGTCTTATGCTTCTAGACGTCAGAAGTCCAAAATGAATCTCAGGGAGCTAAAATCTAGGTGTCAGCAGGGCTGCGTTCCTCCCGGAGTCCAGAGGAGAATCCATTGCCTCGCTGTTTCCCACTTGTAGCAGCCACCTGCGTCTCTTGGTTCGTGGCCCTCATCTTCCGTGGGAGTCACTCCAACCTCTGCTTCTATCATCACATCATTTTCTGACTTTGACTCTCCTGCCTCCCTCTCGGAATCTTCCACAACCCTGAGCCCACCCAGATAATCCTGAATAACCACTTCATCTGAAGATCCTAATTTAATCACACCTGCAAAGTCCCTTTTGCCATGTGAGGTACCATCTTTTTTTTTTAAGATTTTGTTTATTTCAGACAGTGTGTGCGCAAGAGAGAGAGTACAAGGGGGGGGCGGGCCGGGCAGAGGGAGAAGCAGACTCCCCAGTGAGCAGGGAGCCGGATGCAGGGCTCGATCCCAGGACCCCTGGGATCATGACCTGAGCCAAAGGCAGATGCTTAACCAGCCACCCAGGTGCCCCATGTAAGGCACCATAGTCACAGATTCTAGGGATTAGGATGTGGACATCTTTGGGAGGACCATGTTTGGCTTACTACACGTTCCAACTCCCAGGGCAATCCTCATCTCCTGTCTGAGGCCAGGCCAAATCCTCCGTGGATGCTCCTATGTTCTGGCACTAAAATAATGTGCTTAAGTGAGAACATTTGAGGTTCATCATGCTCATCAGCCACCCTCTGCTGCCCATAGAAAGGTACCCATCTTATGCCCGCCTCCTCCTGACATCTTTCTTTACCTTCATCATTCTTCAACTGTGCCGTAACCATTTCAACAGCATCAAGACCTGTGAGGGTTGTGCTGGCTCCTTTAAATATTACTCTATTTCATCTCCATTCTCGGGAAGATACCCCTCCTCCTCTGAGGTTCCTGTAACCTTCTCTCTCTCCTTTTCTCTGTCATTCGTCAGTCTTATTCCACATCATTGAAGGCTTGTCAGAGTCCTCCTGGACCTCAAGGGTGTAACTCCCAGCCCATCCTGCCATCCCTCATACTGACCCAGGGTGACCTTCCTTACTGGGAAATCGGAGCACTCTCACTCTCTGGCTTAAAGTCCTTCAATGACTCCCGTCACCTACTGCTGAAAATCCAAATTTTAGGCCTGCATAGCTGACCCCTCATGAGGTGGCTCCTCCCTATTTTCATCTCCTGCCTAAACTGAACTGCCTGTCTTGCTGAGCACCATGCTGTTCCATGTCTCTGCACATGCTGTTCCCGCTGCAGCAGTGCCCCGCCCCCCAGCTCCCCCGTGCACCTGGTACACTCCTTACCCCTCAGGTCATGGCTCAGCATCACCCAGCTGTCCCTGGTCTCTGCAGGTGGCACTGATGTCTCCCCTGTTTCTCATAGACCCTTGCTCGGGTTCCTTCTGTCTTCATATTAGGCTCCCCCCTAATTTGTATATAATGTGTTCCTGGAAATGTGTATAAAGGTGTGTGTATAAAGATGAGGCAGTACACTTACCCAAATCCTGAGGCAGCCTTCATTCCCAGACAGCTATAAACAAAGTTCCTGATGTGACGTAATCATCAAGCTCCTTTTAACCCCGAGTGTTGTGCAATTTATACATGGTTATTTAAACACATTAAAAGCGCAATTTAGACATTAAACATATATACTCAAATAATCTGTCTTTAAAAATAGGGCAAAAAGGAATAAATGCAAATATTGTGGGTTGTATAACCTGATATAAACATCTGGAAATTCCAGATGGGATATAATAAATATAATTTTAAATACAGAGCTTAGAAAGGAATAAAGGGAAATCCTAGTGTACCAGAAATGAAGACAAAACAACACCCACGTTATAAGCAGGTGAACAGCTGCTGCATCTAAGAGGGTGGGTATATAAGAGAAGAGTATATAGGCCTTGGGCTTGTGAAGGTCAGAGTTGGAGCTGACACCTCCTCCAGAGAAAGTCCCTTGAAGATCTCGTCTTCAGAAAATACATGGTTCAGAAAAAATGCACCCCAACACTAAAAGATGATACGCTGGTTGAGTCCTCAGGAAGCAGAGGCCAAGTCACAGTTTGAAGTGCAGGACGTTTACTGGAGAATAATGCTATAAAAGGTAAAGGCAGGAGGAAGCAGGATTTTGCAGGCAAAGTCTCAGACCAGGACACAGACCTAACATCCATGAACGGGAAGAGGAGTGCAAGCAGGTTTGGGCAGCAGGAACAGAACATACTGTGGTTCTGACAGAGTTTGAGCCAACCAAAGGATTCTAGAGCAAATAATTCCTGTTAGAGGAGTCCTGTGTTGAGCAGAAATGCCCAGGCCCTTGGACCCCACCTGCTCCCTCACTGGCTGGGGCTGCCCGAGAACAACGTGAACTTAGCTTGAAAGCCAAGGCATTTCCTGAAGGCGTTAATAAATACAGCTGTCAGCTAACTGCACTCCTTGTAGCTGAATGGTAAATTCTGGAAGATCTGAGTGGCAGAACGCCATGGCAGTCACAAATGACAAAAAGCTTATGCCTCAGGCTGGGCTTTGGGTGATGGCAGTGGGCAGGGTGATATATTCCTTAAGAATCTAAAAGTACAGCTTATATGTCATGGAGGCTGGGATTCAAATTTACATTACCCACAGGGCTGACCAACTGACAAAAACTGAGGCCAATGGGCCAATGAGAGCACTTGAGGTTTCTGGCTGAAGGAAACCCCCAACCAGGAGGAACTATCCCACAATCCAGACCACGAGCCCGGCTCAATATAAGCTCACAATCGCAAATTGCAAAACGCACAAGGACATAGTCCGCCATTAGGGAGAATACAATAAACAGCAGGATCAAAATCCAAGAACTTGAATTCATGTACAGATCATCCAAAATAGAATGTAACAGGAATAGTTTTATAAGGCATAAAGCTAACAGAGGGCAGAAAGTAGAAGAAACAGCATGGGAAAAGCCTGGCAAATAGAAACAAATCGGACCTGAAGAAAAATCAAGATACTGTTAGAAAGAAAGTGACATTTGAAAAAACAACAAAATTTCTGGAACTAAAATAGTCACTGAGATTAAAAAAATTAAACGGACTGGTTAAACAACTTACCTGGACACAGCTGAAAAGAATTAGGGAAATGAGCTACAGATGAGAAAAATACCCAAAATGAAAGAGAAAATCACGGATGGAGATATATGATATGTTTAAGAGCATAGACAAAAACACCTACCATACACCTATCTAATCAGATTTTCTCATCTAGAAAGAGATAATTAAGAAATTAGGAGGAAATACATTTTTAAAAGAATGGCTGACAATCTTCAAGACTTGATGGAAGACACAAATCCTCAAATTCAAGACGCCCAAAGGTATAGCCACACTTAGAAACATCGTGAAACTAAAACCACCAAAAACAAAAGGAAAATCTTAAAAGCAGCCAGAGAAAGAGATTGGCATGAAAGGAAAAGGTGTCAGAGAAGACCATAGGCTCTTCTAGGATAACAATAGAGTCAGAAGACAATGAGCTAACACCTGCAAAGTGGTGAGAGGGAATACTGTCAACCTAGCTTTTGTACCCTGCTCGATTATCACACACGAGCAACGCCAAATAAAGACGTTTGTCAGAAGATAAAGACTGAGAATGAACCAGTTATAGACCCTCGCTGAAAAACTGCTGAGGACTGTCTTTGGGAAGAAGAAACTTGAACCCAGTACAGAGGAGGAGGTATCATAAGGGGAATCAGGAGGGGGAAATAAAATAGTAAATATGGGTGAATATTAACATCTGTGGACTTCATAAGACAATAATAAATTTGGGAGATACAAAACAAAGTATCTATGACACTAGACAGTGGGTAAGAAGGACGGAGCATGATGTCAGTGAAAGCATCCTACGGTCTTTGTAATTTCCAGGCAAGGGCAATCATACATATTTGTAAGTCAATCATACAAACTTAAATGTTCATCATAGCCTCTAAAAGAATAGGAGTGGCTCCTAGCAGAGGGAGGAAAGGTGAATTAGGAGAACTTGATTCATCTAATAGAAGGTGGGAAAAGGGGGGAACGAGCAAAGTTATGGTAAATAAAGATCACAAAATAAGGTGACAGAAAAAAAAAACAAATAGTTCTTGCTATTCACTATGAAGAGAAAATAAGCTCTTTGGTCAAAAGACGCATTGTCAGATTATAAAACTAAACAGAGATCAAGCTCTATGCATTGAAGTTTTAGTGAGAAATATTCCTTGGGGCATAAATTTCCCTTTCTCCAAGACTGCCCCATAATCACATTATGTCAACCCTCCTCTTGCTGGCTATTCTGTACCATGATGACATGTTGTCAAAATTCCAAAATCTTTCATCACTTTCCCTCACCAGAAAAGTCTCATTGCAGCCTCAGTCTGAACCATACTTGAACTTCAGTGGCAAACTCAGTCGGACCTTGTGTCCTCTCCACTCCAGTTCGGGCTAGATCTGTCTGGGGCCCCAGCAGCTTGGGGTGGGGCGAGCACAGGGTCTGCTCCTCAAACCCTTCCTCCTTTCTCTCTCCAGTCTTCCCACACTTCCTTCACCCAGACTCCAACTTAGGACTTCACAAAGCCTCGCTTTTGGCCAAAGCGTGGAGAGTTCCAAAAGGACATGAGGGAGGATGTGCTCATGTGTGTTGCCACAGAGACTTCGTTCAGCTTGGCGCCACCTGGGACTGTGGGGCCCCTCTGGTACAGTGGGTTCCACGAGGTGGGGATGTGAGGTTGTCTTGGGGTAGTACTCAGCTTTACCCTGAATTCCTCTGACATGGAGAAGCATTTCCTGAGGGCTATCAAGAAATGTCTGCCCCTAACTCTTCCCAGGAGTAGCAACCCATTATTTGGCCTGTGGCATATGAGCACCCCAGGGGTCCCCCGCCCCCGACCTGCTGTGCTCCTATATAAGAGGGCAAGGAAACTGCTTGGGTCTTATTGCACCATTGGGGTTTGAGAGTTCGAGCAGGGTGGGAGTAGCCCCTCCTTTTCCCTGTGATGTCTTTAAACTTTCAGAAATCTCTACATTAAAAGCCACCTGTGGGGGCGGGGGTGCCTGGGTGGCTCAGTCGTTAAGCGTCTGCCTTCGGCTCAAGTCATGATCCCAGGGTCCCGGGATCGAGTCCCACGTCAGGCTCTCTGCTCTGCAGGGAGCATGCTTCTCCCCCTCCCACTCCCCCTGCTTGTGTGCACTTGCTCTCTCTCTCTCTCTGTCAAATAAATAAAATCTTTAAAAAAAAAAAAAAAAAAACTTTTAAAAGCCATCTGCTTCCATGTACCAGCATGCTCACAGACTTCAGGGGACACATAGCAAGTGCTTCTCTTCTTCCCTATGACAGAAGAGGGAGCCTGGAAAGGACAATGAGCAAAGTCCTGGGCTCCACAGAGGACACTGAATGGTCTCACGTGGAAAGGGGAGGATGGCCAAGAACCGCCTTCTCTCTAGTCCTCTTTGTATGTGTGCGTGGGGAGGAGGTGTCAGCTCTGAGGGCGCGCTTCCTGGTGAAGCTCCGCAGGTGAGTGACTGTCCCAACTCCTTCTGGCCACACGGAAGTAAATTGTGGGGCCTTTGGTCCCAGCTTATGCCTTTGGTCCTCAGCTCTGGGCCTTAGCCTCGATCCCCAGACATGGACAAAATGACACTTGACATCTTGTCACATGCTGTTTACAAGAGACGTGCCTAACACTTAAAAGTACAACACGGTGCAAAGTAAAGAGTTGGGGGAGAAAAGCTATACTAGCAAACACTCATCGAAAGGAAATGGACTAGTAAATACCTTCAGACAAAGCCGACTTTAATGCAAGAAGCATTACTAGGATAAAAAGGATCACCGTATTATGAAAAAAATAAGGTACAGTAGACCTAACAGCATGGACTCATAACATATACGGCAAAAAATGACAGAATTATGAGGAAAATTTTGAAAAAAATCACAAAAGGGGATTTCTATATACCTCTATTTGATAAACAAAAATTAGTAAAAATCTAGAATATTTGAAGAGCATATTTAACTAATTTTATCCAAACAATTAGAGATTTTATGTTCAAATACATGAAATATTTACAAAAACTGGCTACAAAACAAATTACAACAAATTCCAAATACCAATGTTATTCAGACCCCTTTTTATAGTCACAGCATAATAAGTTAGAAATAATAAAACAATATACAAGATGTTTGTAAAAGAGAACCATTTAAGAAAAAAAAAAAACACCTTTTGATCACATTTTTAAAAAAAGATTTTATTTTCAAGTAATCTCTACACTGAACATGGGGTTCGAGCTCACAACCCCAAAATCAAGAGTTGCATGCTCTGGGCTGCCTGGGTGACTCAGTCAGTTAAGGGACCCACTCTTGGTTTCGGCTCAGGTCATGATCTTCCGGTTGTGGGATCTGGCCCTACGTAGGGCTCCACGCTGAGCAGGGAGTCTGCTTCAGATTCTCTCTCCCTCTCTCTGCCCACCCCCCACCCGCACTGCACACATGCAAGTAAGTGCATGCTCTCTCTCTCCCTCTCTCTTGCTCTCTCAAATAAATAAATAAATCTGAAGGGGAAAAAAAAAGTTGCATGCTCTACAGACTGAGCCAGCCAGGCACCCCAGCTCTCATTTTAACACTGCTTTACGTGTTTGGTTTTTGGGGGTGCCTGGGTGGCTCAGTGGGTTAAGCATCTGCCTTTGGCTCAGGCCATGATCTCGGGGTCCTGGGATCGAGCCCTGCATCGAACCCCACATCAGGCTCTGCTCAGCGGGGAGCCTGCTTCTCCCTCTCCCTCTGCCATTCTCCCCACTTGTGCTCTCTGGCTCTATCTCTCTGCCAAATAAATAAATAAAATCTTTTTAAAAAAATACATGTCTGGTTTTTGGAACAATTCCTATTGTAAAAAGTTTATAGCAAAAAATTTCAGCTGACTACAGAATATTTAATATTAATATATCAAATATGCAACTAGTAATCTTGAGGGGGGAATATACTGAGAGGACATACAGTTATAAAAGTAGCTTCATGTTAAACATGTCAAATGGAAGGCATATTTTTATTTTTCCCTTTTCACATACTCTAGAAGACAAAGAAAAATAAATTCAAATCAGGTAATTAACTCTTCGGTGGTTGAAGTCGTTCATTTTATTTTGGTAACAAGAAAATCTAAAATTAATATTGAATTTCTCATCTTATATTCATCTGAAAAAGAATGATCATATATTCATTCATCTGGGTGCTTCTCCATGGGATATTAGCTGATTAGTTGATTTCTGGGCCCCATCAAAATTCTAGCTGGCTTAGTTGCAGAAATTCACAAGCTGGCCCTAAAATTCAAAGGGAAGTTCAAGGCATCCCGAATGGCCCAAAACAATCTTGAAAAAGAGGAGCAAAGTTAGAGGACTCACGCTTCCTGCTGATAACATTTGGAAACATAAAATGTATGCTACCAATAACACAAAGGATGGTGAGTAACCTGCTATTAGATTAAAGCACCGCACTGAGGGGGTGTAACTCACGTGAAATAGGCTATTAAAAATTAAAGCTGTATATTTTAAAACTTAGGGCAACCATTAAAAATGAGGTGTAACTTATAAGTGTACAGTGAAAATAGAATTACTAAAAAACAAATACTCTATCCAAATGCAGGCAAAGAAAGAGAAAAACTATCGAAGACTTGGAACACAAAGAAAACAACTAGCAAAACGGTAGATGAAAATGCAATCCTATCAGTAAGCACATTAAGTTTGGTGACAGGGGTCATATCCACAATATGTTTTTCAAAAACACCTATAAACCAGGGCACCTGGGTGGCTCAGTCGTTAAGCGTCTGCCTTCAGCTCAGGTCATGATCCCAAGGTCCTGGGTTCAAGCCCCACATCAGGCTCCCTGCTCAGCAGGAAGCCTGCTTCTCCCTCTCCCACTCCCCCTGCTTGTGTTCCCTCTCTCGCTGTGTCTCTTTCTGTCAAATAAATAAATAAAATCTTAAAAAAAAAAAAAAAAACCCTATAAACCAATAAGAAAAAGACCTCACAACAGAAACATTGGCAAAGGATATGGAGAGAAAATTTCAAGAGGGAGAAACCAAATGTCTAGTAAATGTGAAAAGATGTTCCATTCTCTTAATAATCAGGGAAATACAAATATCAACACAAAGTAAAATAATGAACTATCATTGCAAACTCATTGTGTGGACAAGGTTCCAAGTCCATTATCAGTAAGTGTTGGCAAGGCTGTGGAAACAGGACCCCAGGCACGGCTGGTGGGAGTGTCGCTGGGCACCATCTCACTGGTGAGCGATTTGGTGAACGTAGGGAAGAGGAAGGCGCCCCTGTCACCCACTCTTCTGTGTCTTGGGGTCTCTCCGAGAGAAACTCAAATATGGGCAATCAGACATGAATGCAGATGTTCCTACCAGCAGGTTTGTTTTCATTCCCCCGGGGAAGGGAAAGTAAACTGGAGTTTATTTATTCAATGAAATACTATATGGTGGTTAACATGAATGAACCAGATATTCTTGTTTAAACAGGACTATCTCTCAAAAACAATGATGCTTAAAAAAAAAAAAAAAAAAA